>NC_057811.1:440146398-440446398 GCF_018294505.1 Triticum aestivum | reverse complement strand
CCTTGAAATTTAGTGAGAGATCAGCTTATAATGCTACCGCCGAACTAAGCAAAATAAGATGCATAAAAGATAAACATCACATGCAATCAATATAAGTGATATGATATGGTCATCATCATCTTGTGCCTTTGATCTCCATCTCCAAAGCACCGTCATGATCACCATCGTCACCGGCGCGACACCTTGATCTCCATCGTAGCATCGTTGTCGTCTCGCCAACTATTGCTTCTACGACTATCGCTACCGCTTAGTGATAAAGTAAAAACAATTACAGGGCGATTGCATTGCATACAATAAAGCGACAACCATATGGCTCCTGCCAGTTGCCGATAACTCTGTTAGAAAACATGATCATCTCATACAATAAAATTTAGCATCATGTCTTGACCATATCACATCACAACATGCACTGCAAAAACAAGTTAGACATCCTCTACTTTGTTGTTGCAAGTTTTACGTGGCTGCTACGGGCTGAGCAAAAACCCGTTCTTACCTACGCATCAAAACCACAACGTTTTTTCATCAAGTGTGCTGTTTTAACCTTCAACAAGGACCGGGCGTAGTCACACCCGATTCAACTAAAGTCGGAGAAACTGACACCCACTAGCCACATGCGTGCGAAGCACGTCGGTAGAACCAGTCTCGCGTAAGCGTACGCGTAATGTCGGTCCGGGCCGCTTCATCCAATAATACCGCCGAATCAAAGTATGACATGCTGGTAAGCAGTATGACTATTATCGCCCACAACTCTTTGTGTTCTACTCGTGCATATAACATCTACGCATAGACCTGGCTCTGATGCCACTGTTGGGGAACGCAGTAATTTAAAAAAAATTCCTACGCACACGCAAGATCCATCTAGGTGATGCATAGCAACGAGAGGGGAGAGTGTTGTCTACGTACCCTCATAGACCGAAAGCGGAAGCGTTATGACAACGCGGTTCATGTAGTCGTATGTCTTCACGATCCGACCGATCCTAGTACCGAAAATACGACACCTCCGCGATCTGCACACGTTCGGCTCGGTGACGTCCCACGAACTCTCGATCCAGCTGAGTGTCGAGGGAGAGCTTCGTCAGCACGACGGCGTGATGACGGTGATGATGAATTTACCGACGCAGGGCTTCGCCCAAGCACTACAACGATATGACCGAGGTGGAATCTGTGGAGGGGGGCACCGCACACAGCTAAGACAACTGTCAACTTGTGTGTCTATGGGGTGCCCCCCTCCCCCGTATATAAAGGAGTGGAGGAGGGGAAGGGTCGGCCCTCTATGGCGCGCCCAAGGGGAGTCCTACTCCTGATTGCCCCCCTTCCCTAGTTGGATTAGGAGGGGAAGGAAGGGGGAGAGAGGGGGGAGGAAGGGGGCCCCCCCCCACCCAATTCGGATTGGGCTTGGGGGGGGCCCTCCTAGGCTCCCTTCTCCTCTCTCCCACTATGGCCCAATAAGGCCCATATACTTCCCGGGGGGTTCCGGCAACCTCCGGTACTCCGGTAAATGCCCGAACTCAGCCGGAACCATTCTGATGTCCAAACATAGTCATCCAATATATCGATCTTTGTGTCTCGACCATTTCGAGACTCCTCATCATGTCCGTGATAAAATCCGGGACTCCGAACAACCTTCGGTAAATCAAAACACATAAACTCATAATACTGATCGTCACCAAACGTTAAGCGTGCGGACCCTACGGGTTCGAGAACTATGTAGACATGACTGATACTCATCTCCGGTCAATAACCAATAGCGGAACCTGGATGCTCATATTGGTTCCTACATATTCTACGAAGATCTTTATCGGTCAAACCGCATAACAACATACGTTGTTCCCTTTGTCATCGGTATGTTACTTGCCCGAGATTCGATCATCGGTATATCAATACCTAGTTCAATCTCGTTACCGGCAAGTCTCTTTACTCGTTCCGTAGTGCATCATCCCGCAACTAACTCATTAGTCACATTGCTTGCAAGGCTTATAGTGATGTGCATTACCGAGAGGGCCCAGAGATACCTCTCCGATACTCGGAGTGACAAATCCTAATCTCGATCTATGCCAACTCAACAAACACCATCGGAGACACCTGTAGAGCATCTTTATAATCACCTAGTTATGTTGTGACGTTTGATAGCACACTAACTGTTCCTCCGGTATTCGGGAGTTGCATAATCTCATAGTCATAGGAACATGTATAAGTCATGAAGAAAGCAATAGCAACAAACTAAACGATCAAGTGCTAAGCTAACGGAATGGGCCAAGTCAATCACATCATTCTCTAATGGTGTGATCCCGTTAATCAAATGACAACTCATGTCTATGGCTAGGAAACTCAACCATCTTTGATTCAACGAGCTAGTCAAGTATAGGCATACTAGTGACACTCTGTTTGTCTATATATTCACACATGTACTAAGTTTCCGGTTAATACAATTCTAGCATTAATAATAAACATTTATCATGATATAAGGAAATATAAATAACAACTTTATTATTGCCTCTAGGGCATATTTCCTTCACTATTATCGCCCACAACTCTTTGTGTTCTACTCGTGCATATAACATCTACGCATAAACCTGGCTCTGATACCACTGTTGGAACGCAGTAATTTTAAAATTTTCCTATGCACACACAAGATCCATCTAGGTGATGCAAAGCAACGAGAGGGGAGAGTGTTGTCCACGTACCCTCGTAGACCGAAAGCGGAAGCGTTATGACAACGCGGTTGATGTAGTCGTACGTCTTCACGATCCGACCGATCCTAGCACCGAAGGTACGGCACCTCCACGATCTGCACACGTTCAGCTCGGTGACGTCCCACGAACTCTAGATCCAGCCGAGGTCGAGGGAGAGTTCGTCAGCACGACGACATGATGACGGTTATGATGAAGTTACCGACGCAGGGCTTCGCCTAAGCACTACAATGATATGACCGAGGTGGAAATCTGTGGAGGGGGGCACCGCACACGGCTAAACAATCAACTTGTGTGTCTATGGGGTGCCCCCCTCCCCCGTATATAAAGGAGTGGAGGAGGGGAGGGCCGGCCCTCTCTATGGCGCGCCCAAGGGGGAGTCCTACTCCCAGTGGGAGTAGGTTTCCCCCCTTTCCCTAGTTGGAGTAGGAGAAGAAGGAAGAGGGAGGAGAGAAGGAAAGGGGGGGGCCAACCAATTCGGATTGGGCTTGGGGGGGCACGCCCTCCACCTGGCCGCCTCCTCCTCTCTCCCATTAAGGCCCAATAAGGCCCATTAACTCCCCGGGGGGTTCCGGTAACCTCCCGGTACTCCGGTAAATGCCCGAACTCACCCGGAACCATTCCGATGTCCAAACATAGCCTTCCAATATATCGATCTTTATGTCTCGACCATTTCGAGACTCCTCGTCATGTCTGTGATCACATCCAGGACTCCGAACAACCTTCGGTACATCAAAACACATAAACTCATAATACTGATGGTCATCAAACGTTAAGCGTGCGGACCCTACGGGTTCGAGAACTATGTAGACATGACCGAGACTCATCTCCGGTCAATAACCAATAGCGGAACCTGGATGCTCATATTGGTTCCTACATATTCTACGGAGATCTTTATCGGTCAAACCGCATAACAACATACATTGTTCCCTTTGTCATCAGTATGTTACTTGCCCGAGATTCGATCGTCGGTATCTCAATACCTAGTTCAATCTTGTTACCGGCAAGTCTCTTTACTCATTCCGTAATGCATCATCCCGTAACTAACTCATTAGTCACATTGCTTGCAAGGCTTATAGTGATGTGCATTACCGAGAGGGCCCAGAGATACCTCTCCGACAATCGGAGCGACAAATCCTAATCTCGATCTATGCCAACTCAACAAACATCATCGAAGACACCTGTAGAGCATCTTTATAATCACCCAGTTACGTTGCGACGTTTGATAGCACACTAAGTGTTCCTATGGTATTCAGGAGTTGCATAATCTCATAGTCATAGGAACATGTATAAGTTATGAAGAAAGCAATAACAATAAACTAAACGATCATAGTGCTAAGCTAACGGATGGGTCAAGTCAATCACATCATTCTCTAATGATGTGATCCCGTTCATCAAATGACAACTCATGTCTATGGTTAGGAAACTTAACCATCTTTGATTAACGAGCTAGTCAAGTAGAGGCATACTAGTGACACTTTGTTTTGTCCATGTATTCACACATGTACTAAGTTTCCAGTTAATACAATTCTAGCATGAATAATAAACATTTATCATGATATAAGGAAATATAAATAACAACTTTATTATTGCCTCTAGGGCATATTTTTCCTTCCGGAACCCCATTTTCCACAACGTACCAGAGATCGTTGTCAATTGCCTCAAGATGCATTCGCATCTTATTCTTCCAGTAGGGGTAGTCCGTCCCATCGAAGGTAGGACACCCAGCAGAGACCTTGATACCTGTAGTCGACATAACTAAAACTCCAGGCGGTTAAGCCAAAATCACACAGAACAAGGGAGTACCTTGCTCTGATACCAGTTGAAAGTGCGTTATATCGACTAGAGGGGGGTGAATAGGCGGTTTTTACAAATTCGTCACTAAGGAATTTCAAGGTGAGGAAATTCCTAAGTCACGAACGTCTAGCAGCGAAATAAGTACTCAGATGCAAGCATATCAGAGCAGTAGCACGGTCATCATGATGAAATGAAAACAAGCACAGAGTACAAGCAAAGTAAGCACAGGATAAGCAGGCTGAAGACAAATTGACTGAAGAAATATGATTGAGTAAATTGAGAAAGTCTTCAGTCAAAGTCTTCAAACAGTAACGATCAAGTACAACAGTATATGGATGAGGAAATGAAAGGGTTAAGGAAATAGAACTATTAGCTCGGTGAAGACAGTGATTTGGTAGACCAGTTCCAACTGCTGTGACAGTCGTGCGTCTGGTTGGAGCGGCTAGATATTTAAACCTGAGGACACACGGTCCTCACCATATTCTCCTTGAGCTAAGGTCACACAGACCTCGCCCAATCACTCATGGTAAGTCTTCAGGTGACTTCCAAACCTTCACAGACTCGGTCACTCGGTGATCCACAATTTCCTCTTGGATGCTCTAGACCATGACGCCTAACCGTCTGGAGGATGCACAGTCCTCAAAGGTAACAAGCGTCGGTTCCACACAGGAACAATCTCTTCAGTAATGCTCAATCACTTTGGGTTTGTAGGTGTGTGGGTTTGGGTTTTCCTCACTTGATGATTTTCGCTCAAAGTCCTCGGAGGATGGGATGCTCTCAATGACAAGGGGTTTCTCGCGGAGCAGCCAACCAGCTAGTGGTTGCAGGGGGTGGCTATTTATAGCCTAGGGAGCAGCCCGACATGATAAGACATAAATGCCCTTCAATGATATGACCGTTAGGTGGGTAGATATTTTGGGACAGCTAGCGCGTAGCACAACAACGGTCGGATATTTGAGTATCAAATTCCTCAGGGCTATCATGTTCCTCACTTGTAGGCAATCAGCACTGGCGAATTCCTAACTCCTCAGTCAGAACAAATTCCTCAGAGACCAGAAGATCTTCGTCTGTGTCACTGAAGAAATTGACTTAACTGTATGAGATTTCCAATGGCTTCACTCGAAAGGATTGGTAGGTGTAGGATTTTGAGATGAGCATCACTTGGAAACTTTTCCTTAGTTTTACCTCGACCCCCTTTAACAGTACGGTGTTTTCTATGACTCAAGAAAGAGAAAATGAAACTACGAAAACAAAAGTCTTCATGCTTCATATTCCTCGCATGAATACCAAGTCTTTACGGCCACACCAATTTCTTCACTTTCAAAGTCTTCAGAAAGCCAAAGTCTTCAGTTGAAGACATTCATTTTTAGGGTTCGACTTTCTCTGTAAGTATCAAACTCCTCATAGACTTATAGACCTGTGTACACTCACAAACACATTAGTCCCTTAACCTATAAGTCTTCAATACACCAAAATCACTAAGGGACACTAGATGCACTTACAATTGCCCCTTCGCAGATTGCCAGAACAGGGCTTCATATTAGATCGCAAAAGAACAAAGGCTTGCGACGATGATAAAGTTGTTTCGAGTCTCGCTTCAAGGGTTTATGATTATTGGGGTATTTATGGAGCTAGAAATAGGTCAAACGGAGCCATGGGGCCCCACAAGCTTGGGTGGCGCCCCTAGGGGCACACCCCTTGCTCTTGTGGATCCCTCATGGGTCTTCTGGCCTCCTCCCGAAGGTTCTAGTGTCACATATATTCCAGAAAAAATACCCATAAAGTTTCGCCGTGTTTGGACTTCGTTTGGTATGGTTTTTCTGTGAAACAAAAAACATGTAGAAAACATGAACTGACACTGGGCACTAAATTAATAGGTTAGTCCATAAAAATAATATAAAATGACATATAAACTATATGGAAGTGATAATATAGTATCATGAAACCATTAAAAATTATATATACGTTGGAGACGTGTCATAGGGTATACTAGCTAGGCTTGGGTGTGATGGTAGCAAAATCAAGAATTTATCCAGGTTCGGGCTCTCACGGTGAATATAATACACTACTCATGCTCGTGTATATTGCGTTGGTGGGTGTACAAAGCTTAGATAAAGTACCAATGGATTATAAGTTGTCCTATGCCCAACCCATGGCTTATATAACACACCGAGAGTCCTAGGGTTACAGATCCTAGTCGGCTACTTCGGTGGAGGTAGACTCCTCCACAATTCCGATATCGTTAGATCGCACGCCAAGTCTTCCAGAGTCTCTATAACCCGCCATGGGCCGCCTAATATGGCCTAGGACGGAGCCGACCCAGGGGTCATCAGCCCGACCCACGAGGCCAGGAACTGTCGTGGTGAGAGTCCCCTTGCCCGGAACACCTTCACCAAGTTTGCTCCAATCGTTGCTCTGCCACTAGCAGTAGGGCTATTGACGCAAGTGGTTGGTGGTTTCTACGAAGGAGAGCTTGCGGGCTATGAAAACTTTTGATGCTATATTTCTTGATAATCCTTTACAACTACAAATTCGATACAATGGCACTGCATTTTGTGCTACTATTCTTACTTTTTTCTCGTTTGATTTCTTAGCCGTAAAAATCATTATGATTTGAAATATTTAGGCAATCCAATTCATGGTGTGGTGATCCATGATGCGACATATGTTGCTTAAAAAACTCTCCTAACATTCCAATGGCTCGTTTTTCGTCCAACTTCCCCTACCACACCCCTACCCTCTCACCATTCCGATCTTTTTCCCTATACTATCGTTGTTTTTTTGGAAAACAGTTTCAACTGCCCCACATTTTATTGACTTAACAATTTTTTTATAGGTCAAAATTCTTACCAAATATAATCTCTTTGCATACTTTAGGTAGATATAAAATATGCGTAACGCTCTGTTGTCCGCTCGTCCTTCGTCCAACCTCCCGCATATATGCCCTCTCATTCCCCTTTTCGTTTTATTTTGCCCCTTCCATCGTCAATTCTTCTCCACTGGGTTTTCTTTGAAACCGTCTCAACTATCCCACATTTTTTGATAAATAAATAATTTTATTGTTTTCTTTAGAAGTCAGTAAATGTTTTACCAAATATAATCCTAATGTTTTCTTTGGCAAGTCAATACATGCTTAACAAATATAATCGTAATATTTTTCTTTGGCAAGTTAATAAATGCTTACCAAATATATTTCTAATGTTTTCTTTGGCAAGTCAATAAATGTTTACCAAATATAATCATAATATTTCTCTTTGGCAAGTCAATAAATGCTTACCAAATATGATTCTAATGTTTTCTTTGGCAAGTCAATAAATGCTTACCAAATATAATCCTAGAATTTTCTTTGAAAGTCTACAAATGCTTACCAAATATATAATCCTAATAAATATGGACCCATTTATCCAGCGAACGCTCGCTGGGGAGAAATTGCTAACGAATGCCCAATCGCCATGGCAATTCAACTAAAATTGCCATGCATTTGTGATTTGCCATGTATGGGAGGGAGAATTGCCATGTTTAGGAAAAATGCCAGCGATGCAGTGTAATTTTTGAAAAAATGACATGCGTTTGATCACAATCCAACGGCTTTAAAGTCGTTCGCTGGGAGCTCCATCCCAGCGAACGTTCGCCAGTTAGATATTCCGATAAATACTTACGCCCCGCTGCAACGCAAGGGCAATTATCTGGTAAAATCAGATCGCGATCGAGGGCGTATATCACCCGCAAAAAGATAATTAATAACATTAATTTTTTTGAGGGGTAGATTAATTGTTGGTGCATGTCCCGTGCTGCGTCCATCCTGCACCGTCGAATCGCCAGGGATGGAAGCCTCCAAATGCGGTTGACAGTAGGACGGGACACGCTCCCCCGTTTTCCGTTCCGTCTGCGCTCCCGGCCGGCCTCGCTTCACCCGAACGAAACACCGCGCGCACGCCAGCCCGGGGGCTGTAAAGTTGCCGTTTGCGACGTGTATCCAGCCCGCGATTTGGGTCTATGCACAACGGACCCCGTGTCCCGGCGCGGCCACGCCCGCCTACTAGCCAGCTAGCCCCCACCACCCCACCCCACCCCGCCCCGCTCCCCCCCTCCCTCTTCCCCCTCCCTCCCTCCCATCGGATCCGAACCCCGTACCGAGAAAACCGGGCCGGAGAGAGAAATTGAAGGCGCGGTCGGGAAACTGAGCAGAGCTCCCCCCGGTCGGTCGGTCGGTCGCTCGCTCGGAACGAAACCCTAACCCTAGCCCCGCCCCGCCGTCCCGCCTCGCCGGAGGCCCCCTCCCCCGACGCGGGCGCCTCCCCCGGCGATGCGCCCCTCCCCCGCATGAGCGCCCGGGGCATGGCCGGCGCCGAGGGCTCGCCGGAGGGCCCGGCCCTCGGCGGCGTCGACCCGTTCGAGCAGGCCAGGAAGGCGCTGTCCCTGCGGACCCCGTTCGAGGGCGAGGAGACGGCGTCCAGGGCGCCCACCCTGCCCGCGCGCCTCGTCAGCTGGTCGGGGCCCAGCGACAGGCGGAAGAAGCACAAGAAGCTCGAGCTCCCCGACGCGGCCGCCGAGGAGCGCCCGCCGCAGCTCAACGCGGCGGCGCTCTCCTCCGGGAAGAAGGGCGCGTGGGACCACTTCGAGGCCTATTTCAGGCCGGTCACCATGGGCGACGTCGAAATGTTGACGCCCAAGCTCCCCTTCGCCCACGGGGAGCTCGACCCGTGCCTCGCCATCCCATTTCTGGGCACCACCGAGGACTTGCTGGACCAAGGCGAGACGTTTGATGTCGCTGTGGCCGAGACGAGCTCCTACCTGGGCGTGGGCGGCGAGGAGGTCGTCAGTACCAAGGAGCGCAGTGGGCAGACCATGGATTTTGTCAGTAGCATGAGCGTGGAGCAGGGCATACATGATGTGGTCGTGCAGCAGCTGGTTACTACCGGAGAGCGTGGTGAGCAGAGCCTGGAGCAGCGCTTACATGATGCTGTTGTGAAGCGGGAGTGGCCAATGGAAGTGGAGCAAGGTAGTAGCAGCGGCGGCACCGCGTCACCAGCATGTGCTGATGAGGCAGGCACATCGCTGAACTGGCTGCTAGGAGCAAGGCAGCGAGTTGTGCTCACTTCTGAGAGGCCAAACAAGAAGAGGAAGCTCATAGGTGTGGATGCTGGGTTGGAGCAGCTTGTGCTGCTTCCACGCCTGGGATCTCAGGCTGGGACGATGTGCGATGTTTGCTGTTTGGGAGAGACTGAAATGGCGTCCAATAGGATGCTTTGCTGTAATAACTGCAAGGTTTCCGTGCACCAGTGGTGCTATGGTTTGCATGTTGTGCCAGATGGCCAGTGGTTGTGCACTTGGTGCAAGTATGTGGAGTCGACAGGGTGCTCATTGAAGAAAGATGCAGGCATCACCCTTTCAATGCCGTGTTTGCTATGCCCAAAGGAGAAAGGGGCCCTAAAACCTGTAATAGGGGAGCCTAGTCGAACTGCAGATGGAGGCAGCCTAAAATTCGCACACTTGTTTTGTACTCTTTGGAGGCCAGAGGCTCTTGTGGAGGACATGGACTCAATGGAGCCTATTACAAATGTTGGATGGGTGCAAGAGAATCAGAGGAAACTGGTGTGTAACATTTGCAAGGTTAAGCATGGTGCATGCATTCGATGCAGCCATGGTATGTACTTTACTCCTTGTTTCCATTATCACATTTTGAGTTTGATTGACTAAATATAATTCGTAAGGTTATGAGACCATATGTTTTGCAGAATATTGCTTGAGAACTGCAGTCTTGTGTTGTATCATTATCATTAATTGTTTAAAATTAGGTGTAGAATGCTGTTTGCAGTCAAGCATAATAATCCGTATTCTGCTGTACCAGGCTGGGACATTAGAATGATTTGTAAAATAGTGATCTAGCAATAGGCCTCATGATATTTGATTCGGCTTGTATCTCTTCAGTGTATTGCTATCCTTTCTCCTATGTGGAGTGACAAACTTCTGTAGTAGTCTTTTATAATGAGACCATTAGGCCAGGGTGCCACCTTCATCATCTAAAATGGTGCATTATGCGTGACTGCTGTTTTCCCCATGAAATATCCTGTTCACTGGGTGCTACTTTTCGAAAAGCCAGAATCACTTTCAGGACTTGGCTTGTAGTGCTCGAGTGGATGCAGCCTCTTAGTAAGGTTTTCCTTGACTAAAGTGGTGTCCTGTGATACTTTGGTATTGTGTTATTGACTTGCTTGTCTAAGTAAACGAAGATGTTCTCTGTTATTTTCTCGTGGCGACATGAAGGAATCTTGTTTTATGTTGATTGATTCCTTGGCTCTGTGATTGACACTTATTTGATTGTGATACTGTTAGTGTTGATTGACTTGTTTGCCTAATTAACCAACAATGCTTTGTGTGTTATTTTCTCATGGCTGAAAACATTCTCTTAGATATTGCAATACCCTGAGCTCTTTTTGATATATGATATTTTTGTAAAGTGGCTGCTCAAGATAGAGTAAGCATTGAATTATGTCCTAAATATGTGCCCTAAAAGCTGTTCATTTGTGATACATTATACTATGAAAAGAAACATGTTCTGTTTGAGTTATCTTTGTTATTTCCCTCAACTTTTGTGCCAGTTATAGTTAGTACCATCTATGATATATATAGCCATGCTAAAGAATTATTAATTTATGGTTACTGTCCATTCGTGCAGAGTTTTACCCACTTTTGCATGTTGTTAATGCTAAGCTCCATGTGGTTTCAGGGGCCTGCCGGACAGCCTTTCATCCTATATGTGCACGAGAGTCCAAGCACCAAATGGAGATATGGGGAAAATTTGGACTTCCTAATGTGAGATCATTATCTTCTGGCTGTTGACACAACCTTATGTAGATTGCTGCAGTTCATTTTTCATGTTTGTTTGTTCTGCAGGTTGAGCTGAGAGCGTTTTGCTCAAAGCATTCTTCAGTTGGATATGTCAACTCTGTAGAGAAAGGTAATAATGCATCTGAGCAGAGTCCTACAGAAGTGAGGCTGAATGATGCAAATCTCGGCAGTGGAAAGATACCAAAACTGAGATTCACACGCAAGAAAAAGGACAGATCCTTGAACCATGAAACCAGCAGCTTTAACCCTGATAACCTTATCAAAGTAGAGACGATGGAGCATGGTGCTTTGCCCCATAAGGTTAGAAATTTAAATGCTCAAGCAACTCGAAGTATGGAAATTGATACTGATCATCCCTCAGTTGGTGATAATCTTATGAGGAACTCTGGTGATATTGCTATGGTGCTTAAAAAGGTAACTGGCTAACTGCTCCTGATTCAGAATCCAATAATTACCTAGGCATGTACTGCTGAGCCTTTGGCAAGGAAGAAAAAATTTAATGTCTACTGTATTTGCAGCTAATCGAAAGAGGGAATGCTAGCGTGAGTGATATAGCATCCGAAGTGGGTATTTCTTCAGCATCCTTGGAAGCTGCTCTCGTGGTACTTTGGATGTAGCTTATGCCTAGTATTACAAATTTATTTCCAAGCTATTTTGCTAATTCTCTGATTCTCAGGGTGAAACTACGACCTTTTCCCATGGGTTGAAGTTGAAAATCATCAAGTGGCTTCAAAAATCTGCACATATACTAGCTGTTCAAGCGATCACTCTTAAAGGGAGCTCAGATGTGGTGCAAGATAACAAATTAGATGGGTCTGACAGTACAGATAGTGTCAATGTGAAGAGTTCATTAGTCCTAGAGGACAAAGGAGCTACATTTGAGATGTCAGATTCTGCTGTACCAAAACCCTCATCACCAAGATCTAAAGATAATGACAAGATTCTTGAAGAAGAGAAGGCAATACGTTCAACTGGAACTACTTTTGAAAATGGAAAAAAGAACGTGGTTAAAGGAAGTGCTGATCATGAGTATTTTCTTGCTGAAGATCTTGCAAAAGAATATACTGGAAATTTGTCCCTAGTTGGAGGCAAGGATACTTCAAAGGAAGTGGATGAAAAATTGGTAAGAAAAACATACTATTGAGTATTCTGTGAAGCTTTGCTTGTTTGTTGTACCTGAACTGGTGCGAAGCATGAAATATCAGTGTGTAGATGATAGTTTTCTTTGATTCATTTTCCTGCATAATGGGCAAAGTGAGCATACACCTTAATTGACAATGTTTCTGCACCCATATCTGCTTTCCTGCGAGCTTTAGGGTGTTGGAGAAAGTATAAAATGGAAATAAGGGAAACTTTATCTGTTGTGTTCTTTTGAGGGGAGAGATATCCTTAGTTGCTCTGATGGGTTTTCTTTTAAATTCCACAAGGCCAAGTGGCCAAAGTGATATGTGTGTACGCTGTTTGCTGTGAACGCTGATTATGTAGGATTGCAGGACCTATTCCGTGCTAAATGGCAAGTATATTATCTGAAATTCAGTAGTAAATGGTAGATGACTTTTCTGTTAGCGTTCACAAATGGATTGTCCCTTGAATGGAATCTTAAGCTTTCTTGTCTCTCCCTGCCGAGCATTGGTTTTCAGGGTGTCTTCTTAATCTTTACCTCAAAAAGTTCAACTGAGATGATAGCTAACCGATGGCATTTAGATTCTGTTCTGTCATCATTGTTTGTGTCGCCCTATTATGGTTAGGTTGTGACCTCCAGGTTACCTTTGCTCAGTAGGCTGTGCTGTCATTATTTACGGTCTTAAGGAAATGATCTTTAAATCTGGATGCAGTTTTGATTCCCATCCTTGTGACAGATATCAAACAGCAGCTCTGGCAATAAAGTATTTGATACTTCCATGGAGATACCAAATCAACTTCAAGGTAAAATCTTTTGTTCGACCAGTACTCCAGAGTTATCACTGCGTTTCGCTTGACCTCTACGCTCTAGATAGCATTTTAGTTGCTTGCTGTTTTATCCTTCTGTTCTCTTTTGTATTAGCGAGTGAATGTGAGTTTTATTTTGGTTAATTGTTCATTCACGAAACCAAATTAGACAAAGCAAAACAAACGTTTTAACAAAGGTTACCAGTTAGATGTCTTATATATGAGGCGACCCAGTCCGAGAGGCATCCTGAAAAGAACTTCACTTAGTGCTGCACCAGCTCTAAATGCTCTTTGTTTTAGCTTGTCTACTTCTATTATGGTGAGGTGGCTGCCAACTTTGTGAATTTTCCAAGCTTACACGGGATCGTTATTTTCTGTGTTAAAGTGTTTAATTGGTTACAAATTTCAAGCATGCATTACTCATATTGCTTTTTCTTATAATTTTGAACTATATTAGATATCTCCACTCATAAGTGTAACTGGGTTACAACTTACAAGTTCACTTTTATTATTCCTTACAATGATGCAATGCAATGGTCGTGACAGTGCTGTTCTATATTTATCGCTTGTGGGTGTTTTAAGGTTATTGCCGGTGTCTTCATAATTTTTTTCTTGTATTGGACAAGACCAGTTCTTCCCTGTCGTTACTGCCATGCAAGAAACAATATGTTTTGGTAATGTTCTCTTTGTGAGCATAGTGTGCTTTACTAGCTATACCAACTCATTCTAGGGCCATAGGGCCAGTTTGAGCTTGTTATCCTGTGCTGAGTGATGTAGTAGTGTTTTCCATTCTAGTAAGATTTTACTGTTGTGACCCCAAAAAAGAAACTTTCAAGTACTTATATTCTATCAAAAAGTGAAAATTATAAGAGCACCCAGACTTTAGGCGCAAAAATCTACCTCTAAGCTAGGACCCACACCTTGCATCTATTCCTGTCAGAAAACTCTAATGGATGGAGGCACCTGTTGCCTGACCAAGTAAATACCTTTTGAAAACAGTGATTACTTTATGAAGCCGCTGTGGTGACAAATGAGCAAACCTTTGTATTTTAATTAAGTCTTTCAGTTAAAGTCATAGCTACTCATTTGCAAGATTAATTTAATGATTTAATTTCTTTTGCGAGCTCAAAGTGCTGCATACCAAAAATAGGTGAATTTGAAGCCATTGCATGTTAAATGCGGTGACATTGTTGAATTTGAAATTGTACCATTGAAAGCTAGCTTCTGTAAAATTTAGGTGACTTGGAAGTTTTAGTTGTAAAGCTTCTTCTATCTTTCTTCCAACTTGTTAGTGGTATTTTATTTCCTTTTACGGGTTCAAATGATCTGATACATGGAACATAATAAAAACGGGTGAAACGAAGCGTACAATGGGAAGGTATAGAAATCCTCAAATCAATAGAAATCCCTTTCAGACAGGATTTCTGTATGGAAATTCTCAAAGCATTGCTTATTTTATGGACCTAGATGGGAAAGTTAACTCTTATTCACGCAAAAAGCACTGATTATATATACATTACAGTATTTTCTTTTAAAATATATATGTTTTATTTAACAAATCATTTGAATAATTATTCACGTAATTGTGGTATGTTCTAGTTCTTACAATATGTTATGAACAGGTACATCACTTGGAAGGAAAAGTAACGACTTGACTGAGGCTGAACTTGGCTCGGAAGTGGAGGAGTGTGTATCTTCATTGGATAAAACCTCTTCTTGGGGTGATAATGCTAAACATGGGTCAGATTCAGTTGAAAATGGCGTATGCAATCATCATGATTGTAATATGGATCACGTTCATGGACAGCCTTTTTTGAAGTAAATAACCCAACTAATTATTTTTTGGCCTATTCTGCTGTGGTTTCTTCTACTCCCTCCGTTCCGAATTACTTGTCAGAGGTATGGATGTATCTAGATGTATTTTAGTTCTAGATACATCCATTTCTGCGACGAGTAATTTGGAACGGAGGGAGTAACCATCTTCTTTCTTTACTTTCAAACCACTTTTTTCTTTCTTTCTTTTGCATGAACATAGCCACGTAGGTCCTCCTATTTTGCTCAGGTTGTTGAACCCTATTTTGCTTCATGCAGCTTTGATGATTCTCATTCTTACATTCATCCATTTATCAAGACAAAGATTGCTCATCTTTGGAACCATGATTTGAAGCAGAATAAGCAGACACAGTATCATCCTGGTAAATTCTTAATACCTTCTCGAAATAAATATTTTTTCTATATTTTTGGTACTTTCCATGCTCTAACTGAATCTATTTTTCCTTGGTCGAATATTATTAGAAGAGCAATTATGCTCTTCCGATGAGAAAAGACCTGTGGATTCCTTAGTAGAACTTACGGAAACAACAGGAATTGATGTGACAGATCAACTTTCTAGAGCAAAAGCTCTGGGAATCCTTGATCATTCGCCTGATGATGAAGTAGAAGCAGAAACGTTGTTCTTACAAGCTAGGCTGCTTGACAATGCTATGGTTCTGAAGCATAGATGCGGTAAGATTTCTTCTGTTAATATATTATTTGTATCCGTTACTTTTCTGGTGGCATTTTTCCAGAATAATAAAACCTTGTCGATTCCTTTGTTGCTCATTTTACGTCAATGGCCTTATTGTGTCAACACTGTCCATGAAGCTGCCCTAAGATAATGAAGTTGCCGTGTCTTCATTTTTCTGAATCATTATACACTTGAATCTTGCAGAAGACTTAATAGTAAAGGTTGTCCAGAATCTTTCTTGCGAGTTGGATGTTTTCAGTAAAAGAAAATGGGACTTCATCCGTGTCAATCAGTTTCTTCGTGACGTTAGAGAAGCTAAGAAACGTGGCAGAAAAGAGAAGAGACATAAAGAAGCCCAGGCTGTACTAGCAGAAGCTGCAGCTGCTGTTGCAGCCTCCTCGCGTAACTCCACTGTGAGAAAAGATGCAAATGATGATGTACTCCGTCGAGAGGTTTCTTACTGTACTTTTTTTAGATAATTTTTTTGAGAGAAGTCCATATTACCCACCCTAAACATGTGCTGGAGTTCAGATTACAACACTCAGTTTTAATACTGTTCAAAATACACTCTTAAACTCTTAAAACAGTTCAGATTACAACCCTTCCCAGTTTGAGGTGGCTTTGACCCTAGTATTGGCAGGTCAACATGCCCACGTCAGCTTCCTCTCTCTTGTTCCTACTGCATCCCTTTTGTTTGTCTCCCGTGTGAAGCAACTGTCAGATCCCAGCTCCTTGATTCGGACGGTGTGCGTGAGGCTGCTAATTTTGCATGAGTTCCGACGGTGTGAGGACTCATACAACTACCCAGCGGCCAACTCGAGGAAGCCACATCTCACAGTTCCAGAGATGGAGTCTCAATCCACCCGGTGGCCCCGCGTCGTGAACTATCATGGTGATTTGTGAGCACTTTGGTGACCCTGTCAAGTGTCTCCAGATCGTTCTGTTTTTTGAATCTCTCCAGTACTTTGGTGCCGTGAGATCTGGCTTCGTCATTGGATCATGCATGAGTTTGGGGAAAAAAGATATATGTTGATCAAGTTGCACTGCAAATATTTGATGGAATGCCAGACCTGTGATGTTTCGCAGTGATGCGTGAGCTTGGTACAGAGTCATTTGATTGATTCCTCCCTCCCGATTCAAATTCTTTCTTTCACTTCCTCTTGTGGTTTTCTTATACAATGGAAGCATATGGATTGTTTTCCACTTTCCTTTCCTGTTCATGCTTCTAGTAGTATGTAGTCTGCCGCCAGACATGCAGTGGCCAGCTACCGGTTCCAGCATGGATTCACTCTGTCATTTCTCCGGTGGCGACGTGAGGTAAGATGCGACACACACACCGGCGAGAGGCGCTGGGTGGCGGCTCAGTCCTATTCCCTCGGGAAGAGAAGAAATAGAAGGAAGGGGATTGAGACAGAGGGAAAACGAGAGTTGGGGGGGAGGGGGTGAGGAGCTTCTCCTTGATGTTGTTGTGGCTTTCAGCAACAATGACGACGGCAGCACCCAGTAGGTAGCTTCTCTCGCTCTCTCACGGGACGAGAGGGAAGAGAGAAGTAGCGAGTTCTTTTTCAGGAGAGAGAGTTTAGTGATGTGGAAACGCTGATGTGGCGCCACGGAGGACAAAACCGGAGAACAAAACCACCTCAAGCAGGATAGGGTTGTAATCTAAACAGTTTTCGTAGTTTGGGGGTATTTTCACCGGTATTGAAATTGAGGGTTGTAATCCGAACTCCAACACAAATTTAGGGGGGTAATATGGACTAATTATTTTTGAGAGGCTATGTATCTTATTTCTTGTGCACTTGTAGAGTTCTCCAAAATTTGGTGCTGGATCTTCAAGAGTTGCCCAGCGGACTCCTTCATTACCACGGCCCAAGGATTCATCAAAGCCATCCAACAGCAAAGTTTCACAAGTTACTAACTCCGGCATTTTTCATATGCCAATTTACTCAAAAGAAAATGCACTCTACTGTGATGTATGCATGCGGGGTGAAACTGTGTTGAACCGAGTATCTGTCTGCTCCGGATGCAAGGTGCTTTGGATTCTGTTGAGTTTTGAGATATTATGCTCCATTGTGTTCTATTAACTTTGACCTGTTCAGCAGGCTGCTGTCCACATAGATTGCTATAAATATCTAGAGATATGCATTGGCCGCTGGAAATGTGAACTTTGTGAAGATATTTCACCAGAAGATGCTAGCTCTAGTGATCAATCTGACAGTAATGGCACAAAATTATCCCTGGTACGATGTGCTCTGTGCCATGGAACATCTGGTGCTTTTAGAAAGACTATAGATGGGCAGTGGACTCATGCGTTCTGTGCCGAGGTATTTAAATTGTTGTCACCTTTTGTTTCCATATGAGGTTGAGTTCTAATTTTTTTCCTAATATTTTCCTAGTGGTTGTTGGAGACGAAGTACATGAGAGGACAAGATGATCCAGTGAGCGGAATGGTACTCTTCTCTGTCCAGCATTGCAGTTTTCTCTAGCTTTCCTTTTCTGGAATTACCTCCTCTGTTATTTTTGTTGTTCATATATAATCAAATGTGGTGTTCATTTTCAGGAATAAATATAACACCTTTTTACTGTCCATATAACTAGAAGCTTTTGTTATTCGTTAGTGTTATCCTCTCTTGTTATGCTACATCATTTTAATATTTGGCTACTTAATGTTATATCAATCAGGAAACCCTTGTAAAGGAGAAAGATACTTGTTGTGTCTGCAACATCAAAGTTGGTGCGTGTCTCAAGGTAAATCATCACCTGTCCCTGCCTGTAACTTAGAGCATGAATAGATCACACACTTCAGAGTTTGACAAGTTTCTCTTCCTATTACGCAGTGCAACAGTGAGGACTGCCACACCACTTTTCATCCTTCTTGTGCTAGAGATGCTGGTTTCTACATGAACACTAAAGGATTTGGGACTGTGGCGCAGCACAAGGCATACTGTGGCAAACACAGCAGCGAGCAGAAAGAGGTAAGTGCAGCATCAAGACTATTTTGGAGCAATGGGTTTCTTTCATTTGTACCTACGAACAGGCTAACTATTCACCTTCTATCCTGCAAATAAATGTGCTACTATAACAGTAAGTGAACTTGGTCCCCTGCCGCAAATTGATACTCCCTCCATTCCACAATGTAGTGCGCCCGCGCTTCCCGAGATCTAAGTATCGAAATACGAATTCAGTGGTATAATTTTTGCTCCCGCCGCAGTCGGTCTCGTTGGTTAAATTATGGTCAAACTTAGATCTCGGGAAGCGCGGGCGCACTACATTGTGGAATGGAGGGAGTAGCTTAAATATAGCATTAGATTTTTACCATAATGAGGTAAAATAATGTGCACGGGCAAGGGTTAGTATAATGGATCAACAGGGCACATATTTGTTACTTTTTCCTGTGCTTGGTAGAGTTATCTTCAGTATCTTACTTTGCTCTTCAAACTTTACGCAGACTGATGCCTGGAAGTACTGGCCCGAGGAAGTCAATAGCTTGAAAAGGACGAGGGTTAGTAATAATGCCTGTTGCATATTATTGGCTGTCAAGTAAATTTGGATGAACACAGAACCTATGAATAGTTAGGTATCAATAAACGCTTCTTTTGGAAAGGATTTTATTGTGCGTTCATTAACTTCCTAACATCATATCAGCATGCCGCTCCATTACTGGAACATACTAGTGAGCTGGATACAGTAACTAGATTCTTGTTTTGATCTTAGTAATCACTGATAATCTGAACAATCAACCCTACTAGTACCAGTAGCATTTTTATTTTATTTTTTGCGGATAGTACTAGTAGCAGTTGGTGCTTCATCTCGAGCATGGAAGCACCATGCACCCACCATTCTCATTTTTATCTCTTATCGAGGAGTGCTGCTGAAAGATAACCGATACATATTAACTTATTAAGTGGTGAGATGCACCTGCTAGCTCAAGTTATGGTGGTGCACACTAGATGCTCGTAGCTAACCACCTTTTTTGTGTTCTACATGGTTCTTTCAAATTGATGCACTAGCCTTGCTTGCGAGGCATTTATGTATGTCACAAGACATTTCTAGAGATTGTCTTTGACTACTTGAGGCATTATTATATCATTTGCAGGTTGAGTTGGAGAAGTTCCGCCTCTTATGTGAGAGGGTAATTAAGAGAGAGAAGGTGAAGGTATGTCCGGCCGTCAATTGTACTTCTCCTGTGGTGCCTTGAAAACTGAAGTACATCTTGAAGCTACATCTATTTATTTATTTTGTATCAGTCACTTTCCTTTTTCCTTAGAAGAATAGATGGAAATAATACTTGAATACTAACCTATGAAACGGCATATACAATTTCATAGGATTTATTTTGTTGCACCATCTAAAAGTTTGCAACCTTATCTGTCTGGTGTTTCCTTCGATTTACTTCATGATGGTGTTGTTTCGGAATTTATGGAACGGTATTGTTATGGGCTAAAGAGGTAGCCCAGCCATGCTTAGCAATTAGGAATCACAGAAGGTTATCGTGTTATGCAAGATTGGTTGAGTTTGATTCTTATGGGACAAGCTGTACAAAGATCCATCGTGCAACTCTTTGTATCAAGCAATGAAATAAACTGAACTTCTCTAGGCCTCGGAGCCTTTCGTCGATGTTAGGAACCCACGTCACTGACCTGTTACTGGGTTATTGAGGATGAGTTCCCTATCTCCAGTATTCGGGCCTTACCACACCCAAATTATCTCGTTGTGACCGATATCAGATTACGGATAGGCAAACCACGCTGTTCTGAAGAAGGATCTCATGGCCCTTCAGCAAAGCACCGCCACCCTCCCAACTAATCCACTTCCGCTGGCACCACCAAATATGTTTCCACACCACCCGCTGCCACCTCAACTACAGCCACACGCCGCAGCAATCACCTCCACTGCCCAAGATGCCAATCTCATGGACGATTTTCCAGCAACGGCTGGTACATCCATTGCCAAATTCACTTCCGTCCCCATTGGAGCCACCAATGTGGGGCCTTCTGCCCCTGCTTAGACTCGCCTCTTCGCAGACTTCTGTTCTGGCATCACGCGCCACACCCATTAGCCTCCCCTGCCCCAGTACCTTTACCACTGGATCGACATCCTCTGATCGCCATGAAGTTTCATGCACCAACCAGTATAGAACCAAAAGTCTGAACTGATGGAGAAGGTCAGGCAATCCACATATAATTCAACCAGTATTAACATGGATAGAAAAAGGTCAAGCATTTTTTTTGAATTTAAATTGCTAAAGCGGAACCTGAACCCAAGACTTCTTGGCTCTGGTACCATATTAAGATTCATGCACCAGCCAGTAGAACCAAAAGTACAATATTATGGAGAATGTTGGACATTGCCAAACAAGTGGTTGCCATCCCCAAGTGGGCCTGCCAGACCACAGAAGGTACTTGCCTACCAACACGGACATTGCAACGTTCTCCGTTGGCCTCCACATGCTTGTTTGGCGTGGTTGATGACAGTGCCTGCTCCATGAAATGCATACACCCATACACCCAGGAGAGAAGCAGATTAAGCAGGAGCTGTATCTCGTAGCTATCTGTGAATCGAAATCGCCCCTCCAATTCGTATTCGTGGTTCGTGATTTGTCACTTCCGAGAAGGAGCAGACTGAAAAAGAACATGAATCTGGATCTTCTCAAGGACCTCGTCTCTTTTGTCTCTTCCACTCCAGGTTCTCGACTCATCGGCTCGCTCCAATAATCTTCCACTACCTCTCCGACGACGGCTTGCCTGCCTTCACTTCCTTGTCGCTCCACCGAACGACGACCGCCGCTCCGGGCCACTAGTAGGGGTCGCCTCCCCAGTGCAAACGCGGTTCTAATCATGGATGCCACTCTGATACCAAATGTTTGTTTCCCCCCACGGATCGATCATATCAAAGTATCACGAACACTCACGGACAAAATTCTTCCGTGAAAGGCACCTCCTTGTATTATTTCTATGACAAACCCATGTTACAAAACTATAGGTTGGCTGTGTTTATGTATACTCACACACAATCAAAGTTTTAAAAAGCACTAGGCGTTAATTGTGCGCTATGCCACCACCTTGCGCTTTGGTACATAAGGGCAATTAAGCGCTAGGCGTTTTGCTGTCGCCTAGAGCCTAAAAAAGGGCAGCCCGGTGCACGTAGCTCCCGCTTGCGTAGGGTCCGGGGAATGGTCCGACCACTTTGAATCTTTTCTACGCAGCCTTTTCGTACATTTCCGCAAGAGGCTGTTTCCAGGACTCGAACCCGTGACCTCATGGTCACTAGGCAACAGCTTCGCCGCTGCGCCAAGGCTCCCCCTTCTATCACCTAGAGCCTAGGCGCGCCTTTTTTAACTATGCGCACAACCAGGACAAAACACCTACTCGGACATGGTATTGAATCCAAACTGGACTCAAAATTGTTTCCTTCCTAATCTGTTCGCACGTAACCTTGATGGCTACGTAAACCTAAACTAGCTTGTACTAACTCCAACATGAACTACTAGTAATACTTGCAACACAAATGCAAGTGCTTACGGGACTCACGGACATGGCAAAGTCCAGACCGATTTGAAACCAGTTGCAAAACTGACGTAAGAAACTAACTCAAACCAAGGCCATAACATGCAAGCCAGACTGACTAACACTTCCCAAATTGATCTAACCAATCAAGATTATGCTAACATCCAGCACCACAATGCCTTCTTCCTTCTCCCCTGCCCTCTCTTCCGTCCTACCTCTCCTTTGCCAAATCAATTTAATCATCTTTCCCTCGAATTGAACATTTTTCTTCTTAACTTTGTAAAAGAAAATATCATATGCACTGTTACCCGATTTCTTTCGAAAATGTACCCAGGTTCTGGCCCCTATGAGATCTTGATTGCTGTGCAGCCTTTCTACGTAGCTATACGTTTCAGTTTTGTAGTGTATGTGTGTGGTTGGTGCAGTGCACAAAAGAGGGGGGGAGGTATGTGCCATTTGTTCCACGTCTACTGTTTCTAAAATCCGACCTCCAATTGTTAGAGCAGTGGGATTGGTTGAATAATTAAATTAAATTGATCAGATTGAGATATATTTGGGAGGTCATTCATTCCATCTGTACTTGTTTTAAACTCTAATCTTCAACTGCCGACTGGGATTGGTTGTATTGAGTTGATCAGATTGGATTATATTTGGCATAGTCAGCGAGTCTGGTAACTATAAAAAATAAATCATCGGTATTTTTTGACAAAAAGGAGAAGTCCTGTCCCTTGTCGTGGCTTCAATGCGTATTGTCCTATTAGGTTTTGTGTAAATGTTCATAATAGGGGATGCCCTTTCAGTTTCAAATATTTTGCTGACAACAGATTGCAATGCCTACAATGAACTAATTTGCTGTGTTACTTATTTTGCCAGAGAGAGACAGTTCTGTGTGACCATGACATACTCGCCAAAACCAAGGATACTGTTGTTTTCTCCTACCGAACACCCGGAGCTAGTTCAGAATCTGCCACTACTTCGGTTAATAATAAATCATGCAGTGGAACCATGCAACGATCTGATGATGTCACGGTGGATAGCAGTATTTCTGGGATAAATACCGTCAGATTTTCCCTTAATAACAGAGATGCTGAGGGAAACACAGCTGATAGCTCAAGGACACTGATATCTTTCAAACGGAAGTTCAGTGAGAGGGGGCCACTTGCTGGTAAGCGACTTCCACAAAGATCAGTGAATGCCCTACTGAAATTGGAAGATGGAAAACAAAAAACAAAAGATAATAAGGTTTGTACTGTTTTCTTTCCAGTTGTTCAGTTATTTCTGGCACCAAGCTAATGCACAACACATGATTTTGCAGCAGGCAGAAACCTTTCAAAAGGAGCTGGTTATGACATCTGATCAAGCGTCCACACAGAACCAACGCCTTCCAAAGGGATATGCATATGTACCCCGTGATTCTCTTTCTAAAGAGAAACCATGGAAACGAAATACACAGACCCATGAACCACAAGAGCCTGGTGGATAGGGATAGCTGAAATTCACAAAAAATTTGCATGCCTAGTGTTGTCAACTGAAAAGCACAAGCATCAAGCAGTGCTGGCCTGTGCTTTTGCTGCAAGGATTACCAAACTAATTGGAATCAAGCTGTAGAATGATGCAAACCAAACTAGTTGTGAATGAGTGTTTGGTATGGGCTGGGGTGACTTGGATGAATGGAAACATAGGTGCAATTCACCTAGCAGGGCTATACAAAGACGCCTGTCACCTGTGTATATAGATTTGTTTTTAGAGTACAGATTTTGTAAATTTTCCTTGTACATTCCTACCTTTTACAAATGCATAGTTTAGTTATGCAAAAGAGAGTGAGAATCACCATTCCTTTTTGGCTGTAGAAGAAAAATAAGGGACCTGGAATGACTGCTGGGATGGCATTCCACCTGTGATTGGGAGGACGCATTTGGTAATATCTATCTAACAAGATCTGATTCATGTTATTTGTAGGAATGGAGACAGTGAAAGCAGTCCGATAGACTGGACCAGCTACTAATGTTGAGCAGGCAGTTACCGGTGAGAGCCGGTATAGCACAGGCCAAGATTGGATTGGCCCCTTTTGTGTTGATTGGTATCAGATGGTCGTCTGATGGAACCAGTAGGTTTTTGGATATATTTTCTCTAGGATTAACATGATTTATGCTGCCAAGCAAGACAACAGGAAAGGGGAAGTTAACATGCTTACCAGATTTTCAAGTTATGTGCTGGTGTTCAGATATTTTGGTCTGAGACAGGTGTTTTCCGCTTGCCGTCCAGATTTGTAAGTTTGGTCAAATGTGTTGGCTTGTACTGCAAGCTACACTGGCAATGTAAAAGCATCTGTTGAGTTTTGTAATGGTAACTGTTGCCATTAGTTGTGCTTGAACCCTGCCAGTTGGTGCCTGCTGTATGTTTCCAAGTGGTGATTTTTCTGATGGGCTTGGGCATTGGAGCCAGGCGTATCACGTTTGTATTCCTACTGCTACTATAGAGACACTGATGTGGCGATTTGGCGTGGAATCTCTTCAAAATTGTCTTGTGGAAGCCAGGGGTGATGATGTAGCGTGAAATAGTCTTTTGTGCCGTTTGTAGCAGTGCCATGCCTCTGTCTGCTGTTGCATTTGGCTTCTGGGCGCTTGTTGTGTCAGATACAGCAGATATTTGTGTGCAGATGCACGCGCTGTTCCTGTTGCTTAGAACAGTATTTGGTTTATTTCTGCTGGTGATTCACGTTTAGGCGGTGTCTTGGGGTTTGACCCGGTGGGCGAGAACAAACGACCTTGCTTTTGCCCGTAGGAGCAATCTGTTGGTGTGTTGTTCAGCCGTTTGCTTGCGCCATAATAGCAAGAAGCCATATTCATTCACACGCTTCCAAAAACGGGCAACTGTTTCCTGTCCTTGGAAACATACGGCAGGCACCAACTGGACAAGCTATTGGACACGTCGCAAAAGACAGTAGTGAAACAGAACACATGCCCGATTCAGAATTCTTTTATGAGTTGGAGAACATGGCACATGTGTCTTTTTTTTTTGGAAAAAGAGGATGACCTCGGCCTTTGCATCTGGACGACCAGTTTATTAATTATTCACAAAGACCTTGCAAAGTAATACATCAGTAAATCTGAAGCCACTATCTTGACAACCTGTATAAGCTATCTAAAAAAAATCACTTTCTTCTTCTTTTCGTAGAACAGGAAAAACCACGGTGCCTGGACCTAGCAGCCACGCACGCAGCCGAGAAAAAGAAAGAAGCGCACGCCAACAGCCGTAGAAGCTTCCATGAGACCATGACAGGGCGGTCGGTGGTCAGGCCGGCGACCGTGGAAGCAAAGCGTTCCCAGCTCGACCGAAAGCCCAAGCCGGACACTGACCATCATCCACCCCTCTCTCCTCCATCGTCGCGGCTGCCCGCCACCGTCGCGGTGTCCCTCATCATGGCATATCGCAACGAGAAATGTAGCATTTCTCTATTGCAATGCAATGGGCGCCTTTTTCCAGACGTGGCTCGACTCTCTTTCCGGGAGATTTGGCGGCCGATTCGGCCCGGCCCGGCCCCACCTCGCAGTGCGCCGTGTTTGCTTGGCATCTCGCCCCGGCCACGCGTGGCAGCCAGTCAACCGCGAATCGATGATACTACGATACGATCGGCATCCCGTCCCGTCCCGTCCATGGGACCGGCGCGTGAACAGCGACGGCCACCAACGGCAATGGCGAAGCTTTTGGAAGGAATATTTGCTGCCCGTGGCTGCGAGGCCGTGAGGCAGCCTAGCAGTATGAACACGCGCATTTCTCCCCGTGATTCCGATGGCGTAATGATCCGACCGGTCGGTAATGTTCTTGGCCCAAGATCGGCGACGGCGACACGGGTAGTCCCATCGCTTGTCGTAGGTTCAGAGCTCAGTGGCCGGATCGACACGGCTTGCTCAACCGATCAGTTAAATCGAGGCGTTCTTCCAGATGAGGCCGGGGTCATCCTCCTTTCCTAAAAAAAAGTTAAATCGAGGCGACGGATAGATGGGACGGGGGCCGTGCTCCGGCGGGCAGGCAGCGCGCGGCGCACAAGCACAAACCTGTGGCGCCACCCATGCATCCTCCCGCTTGAAAGCTAGTGGCAGCCACGCGCTAAGCTCGACATTTTGCTGACACACTGAATGCATGGGTCATCGTCACGCTGTCTTCTACACAATGGTCGCGACCGCGCCATGGTGATCACGCACGCAAGTTCATGGACGGATTTGCTAGCTGCTCCAATGGCCAATCAGGCGAGCCGAACGATTGTGTGGTTTCTTGAATGTGAAGTACTAGAATGAATCGGACTCCTGCGGCCGGGCACACCAAGTTGATTGATCGGTCGTGCGACGTCGCCTCCCGCTTTTTATCGTGGCGGTCGAGCTCGACGGATCGATGGGTCGCTTTTCACCCGGCCAGAGAGCGAAACAAGTACCAAAGCAGCCACTTCGTACTAATAGATAAACAAAGTACTAGTACTAACTAACTCAAGTTTATCTAGGTGGCACGCGCAAACTCAAGACCTAACTAAAGTACGTTAACTTAAGCACCACCCAGATGCCAGATTAACTTTGTAAGCCAGTGGAGACAAGTACGTCGTACGTGCCGCATAAACTTTGCCTCCGGGGTTATCCATTGGTTACCCGATGAGATCGATGCGGTGGTGATTTGCTTTTCTTTGCCCGGCGCGCGCACCGCGGACCGCACCATGCATGCAGCCATGTCCATGCCGGCCTGCTCCCCGCACCGTACGTACGGGTCCGGGCGGGCACCACCCACTGATCCACTAGCAAGGCGCGCGGCCGTGCGTGTAGGCCCCTCGATCGGCTAGGAAGCGAGGCGCCGAGCCTTAGCTCGTACGCGTGCGTCGGGCGTCTGTCTCGATGGCTGTCGCGGGCGCGACCGGGCGAGGGTGACCGCGATGTCGGCGCACGCACGCGCCACGTCCATCCGTCGCCGTCCATGTCCATCTATGGTGGCGTGCCAGGCTGCCCGCGCCTGCCTAGCTTATCCGGTCGTCGTGGTACTAACGCGCATGGATCGACCATGGATGATGGATGGACACCGGCCGGGACGGCCCCCGGTGAATTGCATGCGCTGGGGTGTGGAATCACGTACGCAACCGTCCGGTCCGGCTGGGGGTGTTGGTGGTCGGGGCATTATGCCGTCGGATCGATCGAGGTGGATGCCGGTGCCGGGTGCGGCTGGCCCAGCCTAGGCCGTGTCCATGTGGTCGTGGTCGAGGGTTTGGCTCATTGGCTATTCGAGCGCACAACGGCCGGTATCGTTTGATTTCGTCTTCGATGATCGCCTTTGGGTCTCTGCTTTTTCTCAGGTGGGCAGATGACCAGGCGCCAAGTGGGGAAGTGTTCTGTTAATTTTGTTTCAAGAGCACGCGAATTGCGAGGCAGAGGGTTAATTCCATAAAAAAACAGGCCGAGGGTTAATTACAAGAAATCCAGACTAGCTCTCACCACAGCCTGCTAAGTAGCAAACACCACTCCAACTGAACGCACACCATACAACTTCAACGTAAAAGAGCATTGCTCTAAACTGACCCGCAGAGCCGCGTCTCGACCAAGAGCGGTCACCTCCAAAGAACCACAATTTCAAGATAAACTATCTTTGCCGATGCACCAACCTTTCTTTAATGCCTAAAAAGAGTTGGCAAGTGGCGGATGGCGGGACTCGGATGCCCCGAGAAAGTTGTTGTTTTAGATTCACTCGCGACGGTTTACATAGCGCCCCTGACAGACAACTTAGAACAACCACAAGCACTGAAGGAACGCAACTAGAACTTCCAAGCCCATGTCTCCAAAAGCAATGCTCCTAACGGAGGAATAACGTCGAAGACGCCGCCATTGCCGATCCAGATCCGAACCATGGCTTTCAACAAAGACAACCAACCAAGTGAGAGCGATGTGCCGACATACCATAGTGACACCTCCAAGGAGGGGAACGACAACCACAGTGCCCGGCAACCACTGAGGCCCGATGTCACCATGCCTTCCGGCAACTACATAACGAAGCCCGCACAACTACCGTCGCCTATGAATAGAGTCGAGAGCTAGATGCCACCGTGAGAGCCAGATTCCGTCACCAAACCGATCTGGCGTCCACACGCACCACGGCTAGAGCTGCCCAACTCAGCCGCGGCAGACAATCGGTGATGCGGAGCATCCAACGGTCATCCCCATGGACGCTACACCAACTCCCAGAGTACCAAGTGGACCCATGACAAGAGCTAGCGCACGTGCTATTCAAACCGAGGTGACATCTCTCCTCCTTGAGCTTCCCGTACATTCGAGTGAGACATGGTCACTGCCTCAAGCAGAGATATTGTGTGTGTGTGTGTGTGTGATTAGGTACAACGATCATCACGTGAAACCGAGAGTTGAAGGAGAAGGAACAACCAGCGTCAAGAGGAGTACAAACTCTTTATCCTGCCCGGACCTCGCCCGGAACCTTTGGCGCCCAAAACTTCTAGCCTCCTTGGAACTTTCGGCCCCCGACGCCCAAGACAACCCCAGGCATTCAAACTCTCCGATAACCCCAGAACCAGCCCGAACCCTTGCCCGAAACCTCCAGAGCCCGGAACTTCCAGTCGTGCCCAGAACTTCCGGCCTGCCTGCGCGCAGTGGCTCGGGCCGAGGCCCATGTACCCCTTTCCCCACCTAGACTGTAAATACCCGTCTCCTACCTCCGTTTTAGGGTTAGAAAAGGATTAGATCGGATTTGAGACAGATCTTTGCTCATCCACTACCCCTCTCCCATGGAGATCAAGGCCTCCATGTGAGAAGATCCCCTAGTGGATTCAAGACCCCTTCTAGGGAAGATCCTCTTGGATTTCAAGACCTCAATTCTTCCAAGGATTGGGATGAACTAGTTCCTCTTTTGCCTTCTTTCGTTGGATTTGAACCCATGTATCCCGCTTATG
Organism: Triticum aestivum; assembly: GCF_018294505.1. NCBI lineage: Eukaryota > Viridiplantae > Streptophyta > Magnoliopsida > Poales > Poaceae > Triticum > Triticum aestivum. Next base: position 440,417,184 of record NC_057811.1, on the reverse strand, counting down.
TGTATGTGGATTTAGCACATGTGTGATTGGATCTTCGTCAATTGAGTGTTCTTGTTGTGTTCCTCTCTCGATTTGGTCCTTTCCTCCTCCAAGTGTGAAAAGATCATGAACTAGGGTTCCACCCTACATCACCCGGAGTCTCTGCACCCGACCTCCAACACACAAGGACCTGCCGCCAGCACTCCCGAGGCTGCGACCATCAAGATGCCTGCCTCGCCGGCCACCATCCATGAAGGGGTTTGGGGCCGCCGCCCGGGAGTTTGTAGCTGCCAAGCAAGCAACGCCCTCCAGGGCAGAGCCCCGGCCCGCCCGAATCCCAACGGTCCAAGGCCGTGGAAGGAAGGAGAGCACTGATGGGCCACGGCCGTCGAGGGAGAAGCCGCCGCCATCGACCACCACACTAGGCTTTGCCCCGCTGGTGTCACCTAGCGGCGGGGAGGAGGGAGCCGACGATGGTGTCATGTTACTGGAAAACTGAATTTTCTTGGCCGGCTTGTCTTGGTTTGTCTACTATATGTTGTCGTGGTTAATTAGGAAATAGGAAAGCTCAGCATCAACCTTAGTTAGCATCTCCATGCGTAAGAGTATCATATAATCATCTATTACCTCCGTCAAGGTTACATATAAGATACTACTGATGTATGGCTTGATCGTGGTCCTGATTGAGAAGTTGGTGCCTCTCTTATAACCCTATCCATATGGAACAAAACTCTTTTATCCCACAAAAAGAAGGTTACATTTAAGATAATTCACAAAGAAAAGTTCTTGCATAGCCCTTCTTAGAGTGAATGCTACCTTTTACCTTCTACTTGTATAATTCCGACAACATTGCCCCATTTAACGAGAATCTCACGCCCTGTCAGGATTCACTCGGCCGTATTGCTAAAGTAAAAAAAGCTACACCGCCGCGCTCGCGCTCCACACGTAGCTCCTCCGCACGATTCTTCTCCGCCACCACCGCGTGCTCCCCGCACCACCACCGATCATTGTCGCACCATGAATCGCCGGGATCCATGGGCTATCGTCGCATCACCATTGCCGGGAAAATCTCTCGGGAGAGAGATAACATTTGACTGGGGAGGGGAGATGGAAAGTGGGTAGGGAAAATGATACACAAGCCGCGAGAGGGGTGAGTGGGTGAGATGCAGAATGATGCTACCGTTCGCTCAATTCAGCCCCAGAGCGAACGATTCTGTGATGACGACGTGGCACTAGTCATGGTGCTGAGATCCGTGCGGAGCATCTAACATCTTTCGACGTGTTTGCTCAGAATTGTTAAAAAACCGAAGCCAGTTCTATAAAATTTACCAAATGAAATACAACCTAGTCATGATGACACGATACCTACGAGAGATAAACCATGTATGCATGAGACCTCGACGGAAACAGTGAGACGCATCCCGAAAATGAAAAAAAGCCTAAACCCAGTCCTCAATCCCAGCAGGAACCCCAGACCAGAACTTAATCCAGAGGTCACTCCAATAGCTACAATCCAACAATTCGGCGATGAGGAAAGCTAGACTAGAGCCCGACCAATTTAATTGCTCCCATGGCCCCATGCATCAACATCTCTCGTGGTCGTTGGGCAGCAATCACGTACAATACAGGAACATGTCAATCTCCAGAGTTGCACAACTCAAAAAACAATCTCACCTGCCACAAGGCAAAAACCTCCGACCCGACATTCATGAGTTTCGAATGAAGAATGAAGAGTGCCTTGCCCCTCTTTTTTTCCTAAATCTTGGATTTGGAAGTTGGTAAAGACCAACCCCTTGTTTAAGTCAGAATGAGTCCCCGAGACATTGGCTTCGCCAACAGTGAACTATTAAGGATCGCATCCCGCGCATATTCTACATTATAGCCTGCAACTAATTCAGCTTCCGCTTCTGGGAGATCAGACGGAGCTCGGTTAGTTTCTGCTAGACGAGGAATAAGGAACGACCACAGCCACTCCGCCGTCATGGGCCAGGCGCGCCACGACCAAAGGACACGTACGTACGACCTGTGCACCACCCATCGGGGCCGCGACAACGTGCCCCTCCTCCGTTGCCATCTCTTCGTCCGTCCAAACCACATGAGAGCATCTACACCGGGCGCCCCAAACCCTTCTCAAACGCTCGGACGGCCCGCCTGATCACACAAAATTGACCCAGACGGGCCCCTCAAACGGACATCAAACGCCTAGGCTGACCGGAACCCCTCATATGGGGGCGCCGGTGCGTGCCCGGGCACGCCAGCCACGTCGGCCTGGTCCGCTATAGCCTGCAATGACCCCACTCCAAACCCCACAAATATATGGCGACAAATGAGCAAACCCTAGTCAAACTCAGTCTGTGCTCTCTCGACCTCTCCACTTCCCTGCAAATCCACTTCGCCTTCCCCCGCCCGCCATGTCCGACAGTGAATCCGACCTACTGGATTGGCTCAATGCCGCCGGGGATTCCGATGGCTTGTCCGCGCCTGACGAGGAGGAGCTAGCGCTCTGCATCGCCCTCCGCCACTCACTGCTGGATCAGGGCGGCAGCGCCTCTTCCGGGGCTTCGATGGTTGGCCGGATGGAGAGTAGTACCTTTGCGGCACTCCACGCTCGTTCGTCGCGCTTCCTTCCAGCCCCTGCCAGGTGGCACCCAGCACCGCCCGCACCTGCCCCTCTGGGGCGCCGCTGGGTGCTATTGCCAACACAACCGCAGCCGGAGTCCGTGGGCCGCACGTATCGGCTCGCAAAGAAGCGGGAGGCGAAGGCGACTAACAACCGCGGATCCAAGGGAGGATCAAGCAGATCCGCGCCACAGCCATGATACGTCTCCAACGTATCTATAATTTTTGATTGTTCCATGCTGTTTTATTATCAACCTTGGATGTTTTATAATAATTTTATATCATTTTTTGGTACTAACCTATTGACATAGTGCCAAGTGCCAGTTTCTGTTTTCTGCATGTTTTTTATATCGCAGGAAATCAATACCAAACGGAGTCCAAACGCAGCGAAACTTTTTGTGCATTTTTTTGGACCAGAAGACATCCAGTGGGCCAAAGAAGTACCGTAGAGGGAGCCCGAGGTGAGCACAAGACACCAGGGCGCGCCAGGAGGCCCAGGCACGCCCTGGTGGGTTGTGCCCACCTCGGTGGCCTCCCGCGCCGCCTCTTTGCTCTATAAATACCCCAATATTGCAGAAACCCTAGGGGAGATGAAGAAATATTTATCCAGCCGCCGCAGAGTCCAGAACCACCAGATCCAATCTAGACACCATCACGGAGGGGTTCACCACTTCCATTGGTGCCTCTCCGATGATGCGTGAGTAGTTCTTTGTAGACCTACGGGTCCGTAGTTAGTAGCTAGATGGCTTCCTCTCTCTCTTTTGATTCTCATTACAATGGTCTCTTGGAGATCCATATGATGTAAGTCCTTTTGCAGTGTGTTTGTTGGGATCTGATGAACTTCGAGTTTATGATCAGTCATATATTTTTATATCCATGAAAGTTATTTGAGTTTCTTTGATCTCTTATATGCATGATCTCTTATAGACTCATATTTCTTCTTTGATATTTGGGTTTTGTTTGGCCAACTTGATCTATTTGTCTTGCAATGGGAAGAGGTGCCCGGTAGTGGGTTCGATCTTACGGTGCTTGATCCTAGTGAAAGAAAGGGAACCAACACGTATGTATCGTTGCTACTAAGGATAAAAAGACGAGATCTAATATCTTCCGCAATAGATAAATGGATCTTGTCTACATCATGTCATCGTTCTTATTGCATTACTCCGTTTTTCCATGAAGTTAATACACTAGATGCATGCTGGATAGCGGTCGATGTGTGGAGTAATAGTAGTAGATGCAGGCAGAAGTCGGTCTACTAATCTTGGACGTGATGCCTATGTAATGATCATTGCATGGATATCGTCATAATTATTTGAAGTTCTATCAATTGCCCAACAGTAATTTGTTTACCCACCGTTGCTATTTTTCTCGAGAGAAGCCGCTAGTGAAACCTACGGCCCCCGGGTCTTCTTTCTCATATACTTGCCTTGCGATCTACTTTTTCTTTGTGTTTTTATCCAGATCTATGAAACCAAAAACACAAAAATACTTTGCTGCACTTTATTTTATTTGCGATCTATTATTTTAATGTATTACAATTTTCTCCCGTCTCCTCGCCAATTTCTGGCGCCGTTACCCGAAAGGGATTGACAACCCCTTTAACACTTCGGGTTGTGAGTGGCTGTTATTTGTGTGCAGGGGCTGTTTACGTTTTGTTGCTTGGTTCTCCTACTGGTTCGATACCTTGGTTTCATAACTGAGGGAAATACCTACCGTCGCTGTGCTACATCATCCTCTCCTCTTGGGGAAAATACCAACATAGTCCTAGCAAACATCATCAAGGGAATTTCTGGCGCCGTTGCCGGGGAGGATCTTCAACATATACTAGGTTCCTAATAACAAATCTCATTTCCTCTCAATTTACATTATTTGCCATTTGCCTGTCATTTTCCTCTCCCCCACTTCACAAAATTTGCCGTTTTATTCGCCTTCTTTTTCTTTCGCCGTTTTCTCGTCAGATCTCACGTTTGCTTGTGTTGCCATGTGTCTTCTATTTGCTTGCATCTTCGCTTGCTAAAAATCTATTGATATGGATCCTCATCCACTTGCTAATCTTTTCAAAAGATCCAATTATGTTGAACCAATTGCTGGTGAGTTGAGTGCACTAGATTATCTTTATGAATTTTTGCTTGAGATTCGTGAATCTGAAAATTGTGATGAAGAAATTTATGAAGTGATTCATGATAGCTCCTTGGATGAAAAGCACGATTGCAATGATTTTACTATAAATTCTATTAATGTCAATTGTGCTAATAATATGCAAAACCCCAAGCTTGGGGATGCTAATATTGCTATGTCCACTACTTATTGCAATGATCATGATTGGGGTGATAATGATTCTTATGATCTTGATAGTTTATTTAAGCCTCATGATGAATATGTTTGCAATAATATTGAAAGTGGGTTCGGAAGAGTGCCGACTTTAGGTAAAAATAATCCCACATATTTGGAGAGTGTTCAATCTTATGAAATTATTGATAAAAGTGGGCTTGGAGAGGTCATGCCTTTATTTGATGTTAATCCCACTATTTTGGAAGAGTGTCAACTTTGCATGCATGTAGATCATGTAGAGAAAATTTTATATGATAGCTATATTATTGAATTTGAGTATGATCCTACATGTATTACTATGAGAGAGGAAAACATGGTTGTGGAAATTTTCATGTTACTAAATTACCTCTCGTTATGTTGAGATTTTCAATGTTTTATTCCTCTTCTTTTCATATGTTAGATCTTTCTTGTCTTGATAATTTGTTTGCGTATAAAATTCCTATGCATAGGAAGTATGTTAGACTTAAATGTATTTTCCACATGTTACATGATGCTCTCTTTGTGTTTCAATTACTGTCTTCCATGTGAGCATCATTGAAATCTTATGCCTAGCTAAGGGCGTGAAACAATAGCGCTTGTTGGGAGGCAACCCAATGAATAAAATTTATTTTTGCTTTTTACTTTCTGTTCTTGTGTGTTTGCACAATTATGCTACTGGTATGATTGTGTTTTTTGTGTTTTAATTAGTGTTTGTGCCAAGTAAAACCTTTAGGATCTTCTTGGGTGATAGTTGTTTGACCTTGCTGAAAAAGACATAAACTTTGCGCTCACGAAAATAATTTTCATAAATCACAGAAAAGAGCTTCCGCCCTGATTCTTTTTGAAGAAGATTAATATACAAATTAGCCTGGTCGTCCTAATTTGGTAGAATTTTTGGAGTTACAGAAGTATTCAAAAGTTCCAGATTACTGCAGACTGTTCTGTTTTGACAGATTCTGTTTTCTTTGTGTTGTGTGCTTATTTTCATGGCTCTATGGTTTTCTTCGATGAGTTTTTGCCATAGAAAAGTTGGAATACAGTAGATATAATACAAAAACAAAATATGAATTGGTTTGACACAACACTTATAGTAGTGGTTTGCTTTCTTTTACTAACGGGTCTCACGAAGGTTTTGTTGAGTTTTGTGTGATTGAAGTTTTCAAATTTTGGATTATCTTACGATGGATGAAAGAAGGATAGAAGAGCCTAAGCTTGGGGATGCCCGGGCATCCCAAGCTATTATCCAAGAATGAGCAACCAACTAAGCTTGGGGATGCCCCCGAGTGGCATCCCCTCTTTCTTCTAACAACCATCGGTATTTTACTCGAGGCTATATTTTTATTCGTCACATGATATGTGTTTTGCTTGGAGCGTCTTGTATGATATGTGTATTTGCTTGTTTTATTTTGTGTTTTAAGTCATCAATCCTTTCTGGACACACCTTTTTGAGGGAGCCAAAATTATGTCAAGACTTGTTAGAATTGCTCTCTATGCTTCACTTAAATCTTTTATGAGCTAGGACTTGCTCTCGTGCTTCACTTATATCTTTTTGAGCACGGTGTGCTTAGTATTTTTGAAGAAATGCTCTCTTGCTTCACTTAAATTATTTTGAGAGAAAGAAAAAATTGTTATGCTCATGATCTTCACTTATATTTGTTTGAGCTTATGAAAAGCAACACATGAAAATTAGTCCCAAAGTGATAGATATCCAAGAAGGATAAAATAAATAAAAATGTCATGAAGATCATTGGACAAAATAAACTTGATTCTTAATAATAGTTTTGAGATATGATGATGTGATATGTGAGTTATGTTGATGAGTAATTGTGCTTAAGTAAGAATATTGGTGTTAAGGTTTGTGATTCCCTATGCATGCACGAAAGTCAATAATCATGCAATGAAGATTATATCCTACTTGTGGTGCATTATTCGGTGTTAATTATGCTTAATGCTTGCTTTACGTAATTATTCGTTTCTTGGTTGGTCGCTTCTCAATCTTTTTGCTAGCCTTCATTTTGCACCAAGTATGACCTCTACTTGTGCATCCAAAATCCTTTAAACCAGTTTTGCCACATGAGTCCACTATATCTACCTATATGTGGTATTCTTTTGCTGTTCTAAGCAAATTTGCATGTGCCATCTCTAATTTTCAAAATAAACTTCTCTTTTGTGTGTTTGTTTCGCTCGCGGAACGGTAACGGGTGGCTAATATTTTCCATGCTGGATGTGTTATTCTCACGATGAGTGTTTATTCACTTGTCATTGCACGAGAGTAAGGCAAAGGTTTTAGGGATGCCCAGTCCTGAAATGCAAAAGTGAATTTACTTTATGTTGTCAAATAATAAATTCCTTGGAAAGTGTTGGTATGGAAGGCACCCATGGATACGGTTAGCCATGGAAAGTGAAAGTATGGTGGAAAAAGGAATAAACTTTATTTTCTGTTTGGGAACCGCCTATGGCATATCTAGCATGGAAAGTGTTCGGAACTCTGCGTCGTTTTCGTTGGTGGGATGGATACACCTCCCAAAATGTTTTTATCTCTATATTTTTCGCTTTGAGCTCTGACACCTCTACAAATCCCTACTTCCCTCTGCGAAGGGCCTTTCTTTTACTTTATGCAACTTTTACTTTGAATTTGAGTCTCCATTTTCTCTTATAAAAGCACCAACTAGGAGGCAATATGACCGTGAGTAAGTATTGGGTGTAGCTAATATGCGAGTGTGTTTCATGAATGGATCAATGTTTGAGCATGATGGGCTAGGGATAACTTATTTTAGCGTCGATATTTTGAAAGACATGGTTGCTTGTTGATATGCTTGAGTATCTAAATTATTATGTCAAAACTAGACTATTGCTTTGAATCACATAAAAGTCCAAATGTCCATGCTATAAAGAAAATAATATGATATGACTTGATGAACAACACTCCACATCAAAAATTCTGTTTTTATCACTTACCTACTCGAGGACGAGCAGGAGTTAAGCTTGGGGATGTTGATACGTCTCCAACGTATCTATAGTTTTTGATTGTTCCACGCTATTTTATTATCAATCTTGGATGTTTATAATCATTTTACAGTCATTTTATATCAGTTTTTCGTACTAACCTATTGACATAGTGCCAAGTGCCAGTTGTTGTTTTATGCATGTTTTTACATCGCAGGAAATCAATACCAAACGGAGTCCAAACGCAGCAAAACTTTTTGTTGATTTTTTTACCAGAAGACATTCACTGGGCCAAAGAAGTACCGAAGAGGGAGCCCGAGGTGCGCCAGGAGGCCCAGGCGCGCCCTAGTGGGTTGTGCCCACCTCGGTGGCCTCCTGCACCGCCTCTTTGCTCTATAAATACCCCAATATTCCAGAAACCCTAGGGGAGATGAAGAAATATTCATCCGGCCGCCGCAGAGTCCAAAACCACCAGATCCAATCTAGACACCATCACAGAGGGGTTCACCACTTCCATTGGTGCCTCTCCGATGATGCGTGAGTAGTTCTTTGTAGACCTACGGGTCCGTAGTTAGTAGCTAGATGGCTTCCTCTCTCTCTTTTGATTCTCAATACAATGGTCTCTTGGAGATCCATATGATGTAAGTCCTTTTGCGGTGTGTTTGTTGGGATCTGATGAACTTCGAGTTTATGATCAGTCATATATTTTTATATCCATGAATGTTATTTGAGTTTCTTTGATCTCTTATATGCATGATCTCTTATAGCCTCGTATTTCTTCTCCGATATTTGGGTTTTGTTTGGCCAACTTGATCTATTAGTCTTGCAATGGGAAGAGGTGCCCGGTAGTGGGTTCGATCTTACGGTGCTTGATCCCAGTGACAGAAAGGGAACCGACACGTATGTATCGTTGCTACTAAGGATAAAAATACGAGATCTAATATCTGCCGCAATAGATAAATGGATCTTGTCTACATCATGTCATCGTTCTTATTGCATTACTCCGTTTTCCATGAACTTAATACACTAGATGCATGCTGGATAGCGGTCGATGTGTGGAGTAATAATAGTAGATGCAGGAAGAAGTCGGTCTACTAATCTTGGACGTGATGCCTATGTAATGATCATTGCCTGGATATCGTCATAATTATTTAAAGTTCTATCAATTGCCCAACAGTAATTTGTTTACCCACCGTTTGGTATTTTTCTCGAGAGAAGCCACTAGCGAAACCTACGGCCCCGTGTCTTCTTTCTCATATATTTGCCTTGCGATCTACTTTGCGTTTTTATTCAGATCTATTAAACCAAAAAACAAAAATACTTTGCTGCACTTTACTTTATTTGCGATCTATTATTTCAATCTATTAAAATTTTCTCCCGTCTCCTCGCCAATTTCTTGCGCCATTGCCCGAATGGGATTGACAACCCCTTTAACACGTTGGGTTGTGAGTGGCTGTTATTTGTGTGCAGGGGCTGTTTACGTTTTGTTGCTTGGTTCTCCTACTGGTTCTATACCTTGGTTTCACAACTGAGGGAAATACCTACCGTCGCTATGCTACATCATCCTCTCCTCTTGGGGGAAATACCGACGTAGTCCTAGCAGACATCATCAAGCCACTTCCACCGGCCAGTGACGATGACGAGGACCTCCACACCGCCATCCGCTGCTCGTACACATCCGCGGAGACGAACGCCCGACGTCGTCGCAAAGGTGCGAAGGCGCTCCGCGTGGCGTTGGAGGAGTCGGAGCGGTTGGCGAGGCAGCGGCGGAGAGAGCAGCACGGGTCCGGTAGGACTAGTTCTGTGAAGCCCGTCGCATGGCGGGCATCATCACCTCGTCCTCCTCCTCCTCTTCAGACAGCGACGCCGAGGACATGCCCGGAGTAGCTGAAGCCTATGCTACTTCTTGAGCTTGCGTTGCTTTTTATCTTGAAGAGGAAAGGGTGATGCAGCAAAGTAGACATAAGTATTTCCCTCAGTTTGAGAACCAAGGTATCAATCCAGTAGCAAACAACGCACAAATCACCGAATACCTATACAAACAATCAAACAACTTGCACCCAACGCGATAAAGGGGTTGTCAATCCCTTCACGGTTACTTGCAAAAGTGAGATCTGATAGAGATAGATAAATGATAAAGTAAATATTTTTGGTATTTTTGGTTTATGGAACGGAAAGTAAAATATTGCAAAGTAATAAACCGGAAACTAATATTGTAGATTAGAAACTTGTATGATGGAAAATAGACCGGGGGCCATAGGTTTCACTAGAGGCTTCTCTCAAGATAGAAAATAATACGGTGGGTAAACAAATTACTGCCGAGCAATTGATAGAAGAGCGCATAATTATGACGATATCTAAGGCAATGATCATGAATATAGGCATCACGTCCGTGTCAAGTAGACCGAAACAATTCTGCATCTACTACTATTACTCCACACATCGACCGCTATCCAGCATACATCCAGAGTATTAAGTTCCTAAAGAATGGAGTAACGCATTAAGCAAGATGACATGATGTAGAGGAATTAACTCAAGCAATATGATGAAAACCCCATCTTTTTATCCTCGATGGCAACAATACAATACATGCCTGGCTGCCCCTACTGTCACTGGGAAATGACACCGCAAGATTGAACCCAAAGCTAAGCACTTCTCCCATTGCAAGAAAAACCAATCTATTTGGCCAAACCAAACCGATAGTTCGAAGAGAATTACAAAGATATCAAATCATGCATACAAGAATTTGAAAGTGCAACTATCCCTGGGTGGTTTTGGTAATTCCTAACAACATATAGCTCATTGAGCTAATGCTATTTCAAGATAAATATTTCAGGAAAGCTCAATGATTGGCATGGCATGGATGAGAAAAGTGGACCCCTCAAAATGCTAAATGCTAAGGACAAAAGAATTGGCTCAAGCTCAAAGCACAAGACTCTATATTTTCATTTTAGTGATCCAAGATCACATTGAGTCCATAGGAAAAGCCAATACTATCAAGAGGGGGTGAGGTGTTGCTTAATGAGTTTCTTGCTCAAAGTGCTTAGTGATATGCTCCAAAAACCCTCAACTACTTTCTCACCACATATGTCCCAAACCAAAAGTCAAACTCGGCCCCACCAAAACTTTCTATCCGGCGCCACCGAGTTCAATTGACATAGCCACTACCAGAAACCCTAGTCTTTTCGGTCTCACCGATAGGGATCTCGGTCTCACCGAGATGGGATTGTAATCTCTCTGTTTCCCTTCGTAACGTTTCGGTCAAACCGAGATGGGCGATCGGTCCCACCGAGATTGCAATGCAAACTCTCTGTTTCCCTTTCGTAACGTTTCGGTCCAACCGAGATGAGCGAATCGGTCCCACCGAGTTTGCCTGACCAACTCTCTGTTTGACTATTACCAAAATCGGTCCCACCGAGTTTGTGTAATCGGTCTCACCAAGATTACGTTATGCCCTAACCCTAACGAAATCGGTCTCACCGAGTTGACATGTCGGTCCCACCGAAAACCCTAACATTCACATTTTGAACTAAATCGGTCCGACCGAGTTTAACGATTCGGTCCCACCAAGTTTGGTGATTTGTGTGTAACGGTTAGATTTTGTGTGGAGGCTATATATACCCCTCCACCCACTCTTCATTCGTGGAGAGCCATCAGAACATGCCTATACTTCCAACATACATTTTCCGAGAGAGAACCACCTACACTTGTGTTGAGGTCAAGATATTCCATTCCAACCACATAAATCCTGACCTCTAGCCTTCCCCAAGTTGCTTTCCACTCAAATCATCTGTCCACCAAATCCAATCCTATGAGAGAGAGTTGAGTGTTGGGGAGACTATCATTTGAAGCACAAGAGCAAGGAGTTCATCATCAACACACCATTTGTTACTTCTTGGAGAGTGGTGTCTCCTAGATTGGCTAGGTGTCACTTGGGAGCCTCCGACAAGATTGTGGAGTTGAACCAAGGAGTTTGTAAGGGCAAGGAGGTCGCCTACTTCGTGAAGATCTACCCGAGTGAGGCAAGTCCTTCGTGGGTGACGGCCATGGTGGGATAGACCAGGTTGCTTCTTTGTAGACCCTTCGTGGGTGGAGCCCTCCGTGGACTCGCGCAACCGTTACCCTTCGTGGGTTGAAGTCTCCATCAATGTGGATGTACGATAGCACCACCTATCGGAACCACGGATAAAAAATCTCCGTGTCAACATTGCGTTTGCTCCCTGAATCTCCTCCCTTTACCTTCATATGCAATTGTTTTACTTTCCGCTGCTATACTCTTAGAATTGCATGTGTAGGTTGATTGCTTGACTTGTGCTAAGTTGCTAAAATCTCAAAGAACTAAAATTGGGGAAAGGCTAGATTTTTAATTGGTCAAGTAGTCTAATCACCCCCCTCTAGACATACTCTCGATCCTACAAGTGGTATCAGAGCTTTTGTCTCCATTTGCTTTGATTTCCATAGCTTTTGGTGGTCATAGCCTTGGTTGCACAACCTAGGAGAGTATGACGTCTAGCGAGGGAAATTACCACCGTAGAGGCCTTTATTTTGATGGTACAAATTTTGCTAGTTGGAAGCATAGGATGAAAATGCATATTCTTGGACATAACCCCGCCGTTTGGGCTATTGTGTGTATTGGTTTGCAAGGTGAATTCTTCGATGGGAGAGAACCAAACCGTGAAGCTACCGCGAAAGAGTTGAAGATGCTGCAATACAATGCTCAATCTTGTGATATTCTCTTCAACGGATTGTGCCCCGAAGAATTCAACAAAATCAGCCGTCTTGAGAATGCAAAGGAAATTTGGGATACTTTGGTTGATATGCACGAAGGTACCGACTCCGTCAAGGAATCCAAATTGGATGTGCTTCAAAGTCAACTTGACAAGTTCAAAATGAAGGATGGTGAAGGCGTCGCTGAAATGTACTCTAGGCTTGCTCTCATCACAAATGAGATTGCCGGCTTAGGAAGTGAAGAGATGACCGACAAATTCATCATCAAGAAGATCCTAATAGCCTTGGATGGAAAATATGATATCGTGTGCACATTGATCCAAATGATGCCCAATTACAAAGATCTCAAGCCAACAGAAGTCATTGGAAGAATTATTGCTCATGAGATGTCACTCAAGGATAAGGAAGAGCTCTATAACAAGTCAAGCGGTGCTTACAAAGCCTCATGTGAAGCTCCTACATCATCAAGTGAGAAACAAACCTTCAATGAAGAATTGAGCCTAATGGTGAAGAACTTCAACAAGTTCTACAAGAGTAGAAGCAAGGAAAGAAGTTCCAAGTCAAGGTCCTACAATGACAAAAGCTCTTCTAGTCGTGAGCGTAATTGCTACAATTGTGGAAGACCCGGACACTATTCCAATGAGTGTACGGCTCCCTACAAAAGAAGAGAAGATTCTCCTAAAAGAAGGAGTAGAAGAGAAGAATCACCATCAAGAGAAAGAAGGAGTAGAGATGATCGTTATAAACGAAGACCCTCTCGGAGAAGCAAGGATTCAGAAAGAAAGGATAAGTCATCAAGGAGCTACACAAAAAGAAGACATCAAGCTCATGTTGGTGAATGGGTATCCGGCTCCGACTCCGACAATCACTCCGAAAGAAGTTATCACTCCGACTCTGAATATATTCAAGATGAAGGTGTTGCCGGTCTAGCACTTGTGTCAACCAACTCCTATGACATATTTGACTCACCAAATGAAGGAATTGGAAGATGCTTCATGGCCAAAGGTCCAAAGGTAACACACCCCGAGTATGTTGATTTCAATAGTGATGAAGATGATTTGCTAGGAGATGATGATTTACTTGTTGACAACTCTAGTTATGAAAACTATGATGAATTTGCTATTAATCATGCTAATCAAGATGAAACGAATGATGATGATAAGAAGGAGATTGAGCGTCTAACTAAAGAACTAAACACTCTTAAGTTAGCTCATGAAACTACCTTGGAAGATCATCGAGAACTTCTAAAGACTCATGAGAAGCTACGCTTTGAAAAGCTCAACCTTGAGCAAGAGCATGAGTTTTTAAAGGCAATCAATGATGATCTTCACAAGAAAAGTTCTTCTTACATTGCCAAGCGTTTAATCTTGTCTACTTACATGCCACAAGTTAAATCTAACAATAAGAACAAGAAAGATTCTTCATCTAGTAGTAACAACAATCATGCTAAATCCAATGTTGTTGCTTCTAGTAGTTCTCTTGATTCCACTAATGATTCTCTTAGCCAAGTTACACTTGAGCAAGAAAATAGCTTATTGAAGGGAATTATAGAGAAAGGTGTTTACAAGAGTCTTGCCGGAAGTAAGCAATTTGAGGAAATTGTACGCAAGCAAGGAAGGCACCGGAAGAATCAAGGTGTTGGTTTTGAACGAAAGTTCAATGCCAATGGAGTTGAGTGGGAAGAAGATCAATACCCCAAGACGAAGTTTGTTCCTCAACAAGAGAAGTATGATCCTACTTCTTTCCAAGGAACACAAGCTCAAGATGATCTTCCACCACAAGACCACACGCAAAAAGGCAAGGACAAGCTTCAAGAGGAAATTGATGCATTTGAAGAAGCACCTAAGGCCTTAGTCAAGTGGGTTCCCAAGACTACATCAAGTTCTACTTCATCAAGTACGACTACAACTCCAAGGATTCCCATCAAGTTGGTGTGGATCCCGAAGAAGAAGAACTAGAGAGTTCTTGAGGGTGACTCCGCCAACATACTTCACTCTTATCATTTTGGTAATGACAAGTGCAAACAACTTCCACATCTTGCACTAGTCCAAGGAGTCACAAACCCTCTTGTTGGTAAGACAAGGGACAAGGTAACCTAATGCTTTCATGGACAACATCTTGTGTATACATCACTCTATGTCTATGGATATCCTTGCTTGTTCCTTGTGGGACTAACCCGTGTAGGTATTGAAAGTGCAACTCACTCCAAAGGATTGCTCCGAATGATCTACATCAACACTGAGCATCCACATCTTCAACACCTACATGAAGTCATCATCAACAAAACCCAAGGTTAGTTCATCCCTCCTAGGGGGGATATCAAATCTAGGGGGAGCTTTACTCTAATCAATTGAGCTAAAGCAACTCTAATGATGTGAACACAACAATGCTTTATGTAAAAGTGGTAACCCCACTTGTGCTTAAACGATGACTATGACCTATGATCAAATGTTCTCATTTGACTCCTAAGTCAATATACTCATATATAGATGACCTAGTCATCGCCAATTGCTTGATAGATGCTAGAGTGTTTGTGCATGCTTTGTCACATATTTCATTTGCCATTTTAATTGTGTGAGCATGTTGAATGCATATTTTTCTCATTCGAGGACATCCATTTGTTGCTTTGATTGTTTGGCTTTTTCTCTTTTGCCAAATGGATGGACAAGAATGCCCAAGAACTCCCTCTAGCTATCTATGCTTTCCTCGTCTCAAACTCTATTCATGCTACATCACAAAGTTTGATCAAGTCAGATTCGAACCACTTTGTGTGAGGAGCACTCGGAGTCCCCGATTCATCATAGACTTAAACTTCCAAAACCTCTTTGTGCATTTCGGTCTGACCGATTCATCCTTTTTGGTCCTACTGAGATCACTAAGTTGATCTAGGTTTTCAATCTCGGTGCAACCGATTAGAACATTTCGGTCACACCGAGTTGCAGTAACTGATTGCAGTTTTGCATCTCGGTGCCACCGAGTTGTTCCACGCGTTCA
Source organism: Triticum aestivum (assembly GCF_018294505.1). Taxonomy (NCBI): domain Eukaryota; kingdom Viridiplantae; phylum Streptophyta; class Magnoliopsida; order Poales; family Poaceae; genus Triticum; species Triticum aestivum. The sequence goes on along the minus strand of NC_057811.1, from coordinate 440,401,608 downwards.
CACCGACAGTGTCAGGTTATATATATACCGACGGGTCAAATTTTGGAATTTTTCCGAAACCCTTCGCCCGCGCGTAACCTGCTCTGCCTTCTCGGGTCTCCGGATCGTCTTCTCGCTGCCAGCGACCTCCCGCCGCTGGTCTCCGCCGCCGTCAACAGCAATCTGCCCCGCCGTTGCCGCCGTAGCAAGTTCACTGCCGAGATAGGGTATGAACTTGATCTTTGTGCTATTCTTTAACTCCGATTCCTAGCACATTGCTTTGCCATGTTTCTTACCACGTATGAGATCATCCTGTCCAATGAAAACATCCCATAGATTAGACTTGATTTGAAAATTTAGGGTTAGGTTTCCGCCGAACTCATCTCGGACTGACCGAATTGTAGAAATCGGTCTCACCGATTTGGCTTAGGCCATTGCACATGTGGTTTTCGGTCTGACCGACAATTGCAAATCGGTGTGACCGAGTTCGATTCTCTGTGAAACCCTAGCAGTCTCGGTGCCACCGAACTGTGGCTCGGTCTGACCGGGTTCACTAGTTTAGGTTCCAAAAGCTGCTTCGGTATCCGAGTTCACTAGTTTAGGTTCCAAAAGCTGCTTCGGTATCACCGAGTTTACAAATCGGTAGCTCCGAAATGCTTTATGTGGAGAACTAAAACTAAGTTTTTGAGTAATCTGTTTTGCAAAATTCCTGTACTTTGTGATGCTCATCTTCTCTACCTCATCTATAATCTATTCACAGGGTCTGCTGACAGTTTGCCTGCAAGATGTCTGATCAAAGTGACAGTCAGAACAAGTCAGAAGAGCAGGTTCAGTTGAGTGAGGGCACTAGTCCCTCAGGCAGCTATGATGAGGGCAGCAGGAGCACACCTAGCAACTTGCCAAAAGCAGCTACCAGGACAAGGAAGAAGAAAACCTCAGATTCTGAAGATGAAGATTATGTGGCTGTTGAGGATGAAGCCACTTCAAGGAAGAAGGTGTTGAAGAAGGAATATAGCACTACTGCTGCAACAAAGCCTGGAATGAAAACAAAGGCTCCAGCAAGAAGAGTTCCAATGTCAAAAGCCAGAGCCTCAACTGCTGAAGCTTCCAAGCCAAAGAAAGTTGCCACAGGTGAAACTATGAAGTTCACCATTGAATCAGATGATGGTGAAGCAGCAGGTGATGGTAAGAAGAAGAAGAGGGCAAGAACCACTACTGCCAGAGTTCTTGGCAAGCCCTCAATGATGAAAGATTCTTCAGGAGGAAGCAGAGGAGAAGAAGGGCAAGTCTACCACAGATGCTTTTTCTAGAGTGCCTAGAGGACAAAGATCTGCTGCAGTGCCTGTGATAGATACTAGAGCAACAGCATCAGCACCAGCAGCTACAGCTCAAGTGCCACCTCCAGCAGCCACTCCACCAGCTCCAGCTACATCATCTGAAGCCTTCTTCCTTGGAGTTCTCTCAACGCCACCTCATGAAGATCAAGCCTGAGAGTCGTTTAGCACTATGCATTTTTGAACTTTTTGGTAACTTGTTGCCAAAGGGGGAGAAAAATGTATAGCTCATAGGCTTCGAGAGAGAGTGTTGCTTTTTATCTCTCTTGCTATTTTGGTTGAAACTTTTTCTTTGTGTGCTTGTGAGATACTTGTTTGATCATGTGTTTGATCATATGTTACCCTTAATGCTTGTTGGATAATATTATCTCTTATATCCTTATACGATCATTCACTTGCTTGGTGATGAGTGCATGCTTTTAACTTCTATCATTTTGAGCGCTCCACCAAGATGTATGTGACATGGAAGAGTAACCCATGATCCTAATCGATTGTGCATTTGCATTCAAAAGCAAATTCTAAATAATGCACAAATTTAGGGGGAGCTCTTGCTTATCACATACTTCTCAAAGCGACGATGTTTTTCAATCTTATTATCATTTGTTGAAGCTTTGATCTATATGTTGTCATCAATTACCAAAAAGGGGGAGATTGAAAGTGCAACTATCCCTGGGTGGTTTTGGTAATTCCTAACAACATATAGCTCATTGAGCTAATGCTATTTCAAGATAAATATTTCAGGAAAGCTCAATGATTGGCATGGCATGGATGAGACAAGTGGACCCCTCAAAATGCTAAGGACAAAAGAATTGGCTCAAGCTCAAAGCACAAGACTCTACATTTTCATTTTAGTGATCCAAGATGACATTGAGTCCATAGGAAAAGCCAATACTATCAAGAGGGGGTGCGGTGTTGCTTAATGAGTTTCTTGCTCAAAGTGCTTAGTGATATGCTCCAAAACCCTCAACTACTTTCTCACATCCACATATGTCCCAAACCAAAAGTCAAACTCGGCCCCACCAAAACTTTCTATCCGGCGCCACCGAGTTCAGTTGTCATAGCCACTGCCAGAAACCCTAGTCTTTTCGGTCCCACCGATAGGGATCTCGGTCTCACCGAGATGGGATTGTAATCTCTCTGTTTCCCTTTGTAACATTTCGGTCAAACCGAGATGAGCGATCGGTCCCACCAAGATTGCAATGCAAACTCTCTGTTTCCCTTTCGTAACGTTTCGGTCCAACCGAGATGAGCGAATCGGTCCCACCGAGTTTTCCTGACCAACTCTCTGTTTGACTATTACCAAAATTGGTCCCACCGAGTTTGTGTAATCGGTCTCACCGAGATTACGTTATGCCCTAACCCTAACGAAATCGGTCTCACCGAGTTGACATGTCGGTCCCACCGAAAACCCTAACATTCACATTTTGAACTAAATCGGTCCGACCGAGTTTAACGATTCGGTCCCACCGAGTTTGGTGATTTGTGTGTAACGGTTAGATTTTGTGTGGAGGCTATATATATACCCCTCCACCCACTCTTCATTCGTGGAGAGAGCCATCAGAACATGCCTACACTTCCAACATACATTTTCTGAGAGAGAACCACCTACACTTGTGTTGAGGTCAAGATATTCCATTCCAACCACATAAATCCTGATCTCTAGCCTTCCCCAAGTTGCTTTCCACTCAAATCATCTTTCCACCAAATCCAATCCTCTGAGAGAGAGTTGAGTGTTGGGGAGACTATCATTTGAAGCACAAGAGCAAGGAGTTCATCATCAACATACCATTTGTTACTTCTTGGAGAGTGGTGTCTCCTAGATTGGCTAGGTGTCACTTGGGAGCCTCCGACAAGATTGTGGAGTTGAACCAAGGAGTTTGTAAGGGCAAGGAGATCGCCTACTTCGTGAAGATCTACCCGAGTGAGGCAAGTCCTTCGTGGGCGACGACCATGGTGGGATAGACAAGGTTTCTTCTTCGTGGACCCTTCATGGGTGGAGCCCTCCGTGGACTCGCGCAACCGTTACCCTTCGTGGGTTGGAGTCTCCATCAACGTGGATGTACGATAGCACCACCTATCGGAACCACGGATAAAAAATCTCCGTGTCAACATTGCGTTTGCTTCCTCAATCTCCTCCCTTTACCTTCACATGCAATTGTTTTACTTTCCGCTGCTATACTCTTAGAATTGCAGGTGTAGGTTGATTGCTTGACTTGTGCCAAGTTGCTAAAATCTGCCAAGAACTAAAATTGAGAAAAGGCTAGATTTTTAATTGGTCAAGTAGTGTAATCACCCCCTCTAGACATACTTTCGATCCTACAGAATTCAAAGAAGATTCAAATAATATTCATAGATAAACTGATCATAAATTCCACAATTCAATCTCGGCAAACACATCGCAAAAAAAGTATTACATCGAATAGATCTCCAAGAACATCGAGGAGAACATGGTATTGAGAATCAAAGAGAGAGAAGAAGCCACCTAGCTACTAGTTATGGACCCGTAGGTCTGTGGTAAACTACTCACGCTTCATCGGAAGGGCAATAGAGTTGATGTAGAATCCCTCCGTGATCGAATCCCCCTCAGGCAGGGTGCCGAAAAAGGTCCCTAGATGGGATCTCATGGGTACAGAAGGTTAGGGCGGTGGAAAAGTCTTTTCGTGGATGCTTCTGGAGGTTTGGGGATATATGAGTATATATAGGCGAAAGAATTAGGTCAGGAGAGGCACGAGGGGCCCACAAGGGTGGGGGGCTCGCCCTACCCACTGGGCGCGCCCTCCGTCCTTGTGGCCGCCTCATGGCTTCCCGGACTTGCACTCCAAGTCCTCTGGGTGTCTTCTGGTCCAAGAAAAATCACCGCAAAAGTTTTATTCTGTTTGGACTCTGTTTGGTATTCCTTTTCTGCAAAACTCAAAAATAAGGAAAAAAACAGGAACTGGCACTGGGCTCTAGGTTAATAGCTAGGTTAGTCCCAAAAATAATATAAAACAACGTATTAATGCATATAAAACATCCAAAACAGATAATATAATAGTATGGAACAATAAAAAATTATAGATACGTTGGAGTAGTATTAGCCTACGTCGGGTCCAGCCGCCGAGACCCTAAGGGGAAGCGGCCAGCATGGAGAAAGTGGTGAAGTCCCCTCCCGTGCCGGTTTTAGTTGATTTTTAGTACTGTTAAGTGATGAACTCGGCCCACTTCTTTTGTATCGGACTATGTTCTATGGCGGATTGCTATGTTCTATGCTCAAGTACGTAGGAACATCATTTGCATGGTTTTGTATGGATTTGGGGTACGGCATATGAGGGATGTGGCTGTGGAACAGAAGAATTGAGGTGCGCTCGGTCACCTTCAGCGAACGCGTCCGCGGGCGTAAACACGGGCTGCCTGATCACTGAAGTAAATATGCCCTAGAGGCAATAATAAAGTTGTTATTTTATATTTCCTTATTCATGATAAAGGTTTATTATTCATGCCAGAATTGTATTGGTCAGAAACTTAAATACATGTGTGAATACATAAACAAACACTGTGTCCCTAATAAGCCTCTACTAGATTAGCTCATTGATCAAAGATGGTTAAGGTTTCCTAAACATAGACATGTGTTGTCATTTGATTACGGGATCACATCATTAGGAGAACGATGTGATGGACATGACCCATCCATTAGCTTAGCATAATGATTGTTCAGTTTTATTGCTATTGCTTTCTTCATGTCAAATACATATTCCTTCGACTATGAGATTATGCAACTCCCGGATACCGGAGGAATACCTTGTGTTCTATCAAACGTCACAACATAATTGGGTGATCATAAAGATGTTCTACAGGTATCTCCGAAGGTATTTGTTGAGTTGGCATAGATCGAGATTAGGATTTTTCACTCCATGTATCAGAGAGGTGTCTCTGGGCCCTCTCGGTGATACACATCATAAGCTTGCAAGCAAACGACTATGGAGTTAGTCACGAGGTGATGTATTACGGAACGAGTAAAGAGACTTGTAGGTAACGAGATTGAACTAGGTATGAAGATACCGACGATCGAATCTCGGGCAAGTAACATACCGATGGACAAATGGAATTGCCTATGTTGTCATAACGGTTCGACCGATAAAGACCTTCGTAGAATATGTAGGAGCCAATATGGGCATCCAAGTTCCGCTATTGGCTATTGACTGGAGAGGTGTCTCGGTCATGTCTACATATTTTTCAAACTCGTAGGGTCCGCACGCTTAACGTTCGTTGACGATATAGTGTTATATGATTTGGTAATAGAATGTTGTTCGGAGTCCCATATGAGATCACGGACATGACAAGGAGTCTCGAAATGGTCGAGAGGTAAAGATTGATATATAGGACGATGGTATTCGGACACCGGAAGTGTTTCGGAGGGTACCGGGTACTTATCGGGTCACCGGAAAGGAGTTTCGGGCACCCCCGGCAAAGATATGGGCCTTATGGGCCAAGGGGCTGGTGCGCCCTCTATGGGGCTGGCCCTATGGGGAGGGAAAGGAAAGGGGAGGAGGAAAGGAAAGTGTGGAGTTGGACTCCCTCTTCCTTCCCTCTCCCCCTCTTTCCTTCCCCCCTTGTTCATACAAGGAAAGGGAGGGTGCTACTTCTTGAGTTTGCGTTGGTTGTTTCCCTTGAAGTGTAAAGGGTGATGCAGCAAAGTAGAGATAAGTATTTCCCTCAGTTAGAGAACCAAGGTATCAATCCAGTAGGAGGCACAAGCAAGTCTCCAATCTATGCACCTACACAAACAATCAAACACTTGCACCCAACGCGATAAAGGGGTTGTCAATCCCTTCACGGTCAATTGCAATGGTGAGATCTGATAGAGATAAATATAAAAGATTACTAAAAATGTAAAATAAAATAAAAGTAAATAAATTGCAGCAAAGTATTTATGGGTTTTTTGGTTTATAGATCTGAAAATATATAATGGAAAATAGACCCGGGGGAGGTTTCACTAGAGGCTTCTCTCTTGAAGGAAAATAGTACGGTGGGTGAACAAATTACTGTCGAGCAATTGATAGAAAAGCGCAAAGTTATGACGATATGCAAGGCAATGATTATGCATATAGGCATCACGTCCGTATCAAGTAGACCGAAACGATTCTGCATTTACTACTATTACTCCACACATCGACCGACTCTTGCCTGCATCTAGAGTATTAAGTTCAAGAGAACAGAGTAACACATTAAGTAAGATGACATGATGTAGATGGATAAACTCAAGAAATATGATGAAAACCCCATCTTTTTATCCTTGATGGCAATAATACAATACGTGACTCGCTACCCTACTATGTCACTGGGTGAGGACACCGCAAGATTGAACCCAAAACTAAGCACCTCTCCCATTGGAAGAAATACCAATCTAGTTGGCCAAAGCAAACCGATAATTCGAAGAGAAATACAAAGATATCAAATCATGCATATAATAATTCAGAGAAGATTCAAATAATATTCATAGATAATCTGATCATAAATCCACAATTCATCGGATCTGGACAAACACACCGCAAAAGAATATTAAATCGGATAGAACTCCAAGAACATCGAGGAGAACATGGTATTGAAGATCATAGAGAGAGAAGAAGCCATCTAGCTACTAGCTATGGACCCGTAGGTCTGTGGTAAACTACTCACGCTTCATCGGAAGGGCAATAGGGTTGATGTAGATGCCCTCCGTGATCGAATCCCCCTCCGGCAGATCACCGAAAAAGGCCCCAAGATGGGATCTCACGGGAACAGAGGCTTGTGGCGGTGGAAAAGTATTTTGGTGGATGCTTCCGGTGGTTTGGGAATATTTGGGAATTTATATGCCGAAGATTAGGGTTAGGGGAGCTCCGAGGGACCCACAAGGCAGGGGGCGCGCCTGCACCCTTGCCATCGCCTCGAGACTCCTTTGCCTTGGTCTCCAAGTCCTACGTGTCTCTTCTGGTCCAAGAAAAATCATCGTAAAGTTTTATTCCGTTTGGACTCCGTTTGATATTCCTTTTATGCGAAACTCAAAAACAAGGACAAAAACAGAAACTGGCACGGGGCTTTGGGCTAATAGGTTAGTCCCGAATATAATATAAAATAACATATTCATGCATATAAAACATCCAAAACAGATAATATGATAGCATGGAACGATAAAAAATTATAGATACGTTGGAGACGTATCAAGCATCCCCAAGCTTAATCCTGCTCGTCCTCGAGTAGGTAAATGATAAAAACAGAATTTTTGATGTGGAATGCTACCTAACATATTTATCCATGTAATTTTCTTTATTGTGGCATGAATATTCAGATCCATAATATTCAAAACAAAAGTTCAATATTGACATCAAAACAATAATACTTCAAGCATACTAACAAAGCAATCATGCCTTCTCAAAATAACATGGCCAAAGAAAGTTATCCCTGCAAAATCATATATTCTGGCTATGCTCCATCTTCATCACACAAAGTATTAAATTATGCACAGACCCGATGACAAGCCAAGCAATTGTTTCATACTTTTGATGTTCTCAAACCTTTTCAACTTTCACGCAATACATGAGCGTGAGCCATGGATATACCACTATAGGTGGAATAGAATATGGTGGTTGTGGAGAAGACAAAAGAAGGATATAGTCTCACATCAACTAGGCGTATCAACGGGCTATGGAGATACCCATCAATAGATATCAATGTGAGTGAGTAGGGATTGCCATGCAACGGATGCACTAGAGCTATAAGTGTATGAAAGCTCAAAAGAAACTAAGTGGGTGTGCATCCAACTCGCTTGCTCACGAAGACCTAGGGCAATTTGAGGAAGCCCGTCATTGGAATATACAAGTCAAGTTCTATAATGAAAAATTCCCACTAGTATATGAAAGTGGCAATATAGGAGACTCTCTATCATGAAGATCATGGTGCTACTTTGAAGCACAAGTGTGGAAAAAGGATAGTAGCATTGCCCCTTCTCTCTTTTCTCTCATCTTTTTTATTTATTTTTCGGCCGGAGTCTCATCCCGACTTGTGGGGGAATCATAGTCTACATCATCCTTTACTCACATGGGACAATCCTCTAATAATGATGACCATCACACTTTTATTTACTTACAATTCAAGAATTACAACTCGATACTTGGAACAAAATATGACTCTATATGAATGCCTCCGGCGGTGTACCAGGATGTGCAATGATCTAGAGTAGCAAACGACATCAAAAAACGGACAAGCCATGAAAACATCATGCTAGCTATCTTACGATCATGCAAAGCAATACGACAATGATGGTATGTGTCATAATAAAACGACACGGTGGAAGTTGCATGGCAATATATCTCGGAATGGCTATGGAAATGCCATAATAGGTAGGTATGGTGACTGTTTTGAGGAAGGTATATGGTGGGTTTAATGCACTAGGATCATGTGGACATGTTTTAGTGGATTTGTAAACACTCTTTTGCACATTTGTTCCAATGAGATCTTTGTACATGTTTTTTTGAATCTGTATTGGATATTGTATTTGAGGCTTAAAACAATATGTGCTGCGCAGTTTTGCAAAATGGAAATAAATATACAAGAAGTTGTTGTTCATTTTAGGGATATCTTCATTTTCCTAGCACATGAAACTTCAAATATCCATGCAAAATTAGTGAAAGTTACGCGGTACCAGAGAGGCTAGCAAAGGTGGAAGGGTGAGAGTGCGTATAATCCATGGACTCAACATTAGTCGTAAATAACTCACATACTTATTGCAAAAGTCTATTAGCTATTGAAACATAGTACTACATGCATGCTCTGAAGGAAATATGCCCTAGAGGCAATAATAAAGTTATTATTTATTTCCTTATATCATGATAAATGTTTGTTATTCATGCTAGAATTGTATTAACCGGAAACATGATACATGTGTGAATACATAGACAAACAGAGTGTCACTAGTATGCCTCTACTTGACTAGCTCATTGATCAAAGATGGTTATGTTTCCTAGCCATAGACATGAGTTGTCATTTGATTAACGGGATCACATCATTAGGAGAATGATGTGATTGACTTGACCCATTCTGTTAGCTTAGCACTCGATCGTTTAGTATGTTGCTATTGCTTTCTTCATGACTTATACATGTTCCTATGACTATGAGATTATGCAACTCCCGTTTATCACAGGAACACTTTGTGTGCTACTAAACGTCACAACGTAACTGGGTGATTATAAAGGTGCTCTACAGGTGACTCCGAAGGTACTTGTTGGGTTGGCGTATTTCGAGATTAGGATTTGTCACCCCGATTGTCGGAGAGGTATCTCTGGGCCCACTCGGTAATGCACATCACTATATGCCTTGCAAGCATTGCAACTAATGAGTTAGTTGCGGGATGATGTATTATGGAACGAGTAAAGAGACTTGCCGATAACGAGATTGAACTAGGTATTGAGATACCGACGATCGAATCTCAGGCAAGTAACATACCGATGACAAAGGGAACAACGTATGTTGTTATGCAGTTTGACCGATAAAGATCTTCGTAGAATATGTGGGAGCCAATATGAGCATCCAGGTTCCGCTATTGGTTATTGACCGGAGACGTGTCTCGGTCATGTCTACATAGTTCTCGAACCCGTAGGGTCCGCACGCTTAAAGTTAGATGACGGTTATATTATGAGTTTATGTGTTTTGATGTACCGAAGGAGTTCGGAGTCCCGGATGAGATCAGGGACTTGACGAGGAGTCTCGAAATGGTCGAGACGTAAAGATCGATATATTGGACGACTATATTCGGACATCGGAAAGGTTCCGAGTGATTCGGGTATTTTTTGGAGTACCGGAGAGTTACGGGAATTCGTATTGGGCCCTAATGGGCCATACGGGAAAGGAGAGAAAGGCCCCAAAGGGTGGCCGCACCCCTCCCCATGGACTAGTCCGAATTGGACTAGGGAGGGGGGGCGCCCCCTTCCTTCCTTCTCCCTCTCCCTTCCCTTCTCCTACTCCAACAAGGAAAGGAGGAGTCCTACTCCCGGTGGGAGTCACTGGGAGTAGGACTCCCCCCTTGGCGCGCCCTCCTCCTAGGCCGGCCGCCTCCCCCTTGCTCCTTTATATACGGGGGCAGGGGGCACCCGAAAGACACAACAATTGATCTCTTGATCTCTTAGCCGTGTGCGGTGCCCCCCTCCACCATAATCCACCTCGATAATATCGTAGCGGTGCTTAGGCGAAGCCCTGCGTCGGTAGAACATCATCATCGTCACCACGTCGTCGTGCTGACGGAACTCTCCCTCAAAGCTCGGTTCGATCGGAGTTCGAGGGACGTCATCGAGCTGAACGTGTGCTGAACTCGGAGGTGCCGTACGTTCGGTACTTGGATCGGTCGGATCGTGAAGACGTACGACTACATCAACCGCGTTGTGCTAACGCTTCCGCTTTCGGTCTATGAGGGTACGTGGACAACACTCTCCCCTCTCGTTGCTATGCATCACCATGATCTTGCGTGTGCGTAGGAATTTTTTTGAAATTACTACGTTCCCCAACATGCTCCTAGGGGGATAGATTGGTAGGAAAAGACCATCGCTCGTCCCCGACCGCCACTCATAAGGAAGACAATCAATAAATAAATCATGCTCTGACTTCATCACATAACGGTTCACCAGACGTGCATGCTACGGGAATCACAAACTTTAACACAAGTATTTCTACCAATCCACAATTACTCGTCCCCGACCGCCACTCATAAGGAAGACAATCAATAAATAAATCATGCTCTGACTTCATCACATAACGGTTCACCAGACGTGCATGCTACGGGAATCACAAACTTTAACACAAGTATTTCTACCAATCCACAATTACTCACTAGCATGTCTCTAATATCATCTTTATATACATCTCAAAACAATATGCAAGGAATCACACTTCTCATAGCATTCAATGCACTTTATATGAAAGTTTTTACTATATCCCTCTTGGATTCCCATCATATTAGGACTAGATTCATAACCTAAGCAAATTACCATGCTGTTTAGAGACTCTCAAAATAATATAAGTGAAGCAAGAGAGTACAACAATTTCTATAAAATAAAGCCACCACCGTGCTCTAAAAAGATATAAGTGAAGTACTAGAGCATATTGCCTAGCTCAAAAGATATAAGTGAAGCACATAGAGTATTCTAATAAATTCACGATTAATGTGTGTCCCTCTCAAAAGTTGTGTACAGCAAGGATGATTGTGGCAAACTAAAAAGCAAAGACTCATAACATACAAGACGCTCCAAGCAAAACACATATCATGTGGTGAATAAAAATATAGCCTAAAGTAATTTTACCGATGGATTGAAGACGAAAGTGGGGATGCCTTCCGGGGCATTCCCAAGCTTAGGCTGTTGATTTTCCTTGAATATTACCTTGGTGTGCCTTGGGCATCCCCCAAGCTTAGTCTCTTGCCACTCCTTATTTCATAGTCCATCAAATCTTTACCCAAAACTTGAAAACTTCACAACACAAAACTCAACAGAAAACTCATGAGATCCGTTAGTATAAGAAAATAAAATCACCACTTTGGTACTATTGTGAACTCATTCTTTATTTATATTGGTCTAATATCTACTGTATTCAAACTTATCCATGGTTCATACCCCCCCCATACTCATCAAAATAAGCAAACAACACATATAAAACAAAATCTGTCAAAAACAGAACAGTCTGTAATAATATGTAAACTTCGAATACTTCTGTAACTCCAAAATTCTGAAAAATTAGGAAAATAGAGGCAATTCATATATAAATCTTGTGTCAAACATTCAGGATTTTATCACGCTTCTGTGATTTTTAACAATTCTGGCAATGAGCACAAAAGTTTCTGTTTTTCAGCAAGATCAAATCAACGATATACCAAAGTATCCCACAGGCTTTACTTGGCTCAAACACTAATTAAAAACACCAAAACACAATTACTATAGAGATAATAATGAGTATTCTCATAGAAAAAGAAAAATAAAATATTGGGTTGTCTCCCAACAAGCGCTTTTCTTTAAAGCCTTTTAGCTAGGCATTGAAATTTCAATAATGCTCACATGAAAGATAATAATTGAAACACAAAGAGAGCATCATGAAACATGTGAAAAACAAGTTTAAGTCTAACATACTTCCTATGCATAGGTATTTTGTAAGCAAACAAATTATCAAGACAAGCAAAGACTAGCATATGCAAGGAAGAAGAAAGAAACAATAGCAATCTCAACATAAAGAGAGGTAATTTAGTAACATGAAAATTTCTACAACCATATTTTCCTCTCTCATAATAATTACATGTAGGATCATAATCAAATTCAAAAATATAGCTGTCACATAAATTTTTCTCTTCATGATCCACATGCATGCAAAGTTGACATTATTCCAAAATAGTGGGATTAACATAAAATAAAGTCATTACTTCTCCAAGCCCACTTTTATCAAAAATTTCATAACATTGATCAATCTCGAAAGTAGAGGGATCCTTATTTCCTAAAGTTGACACTCTTCCAAACGCACTTTCAATATTATTGCAAACATTATTATTAATATCATATTCATCATGAGGCTTAAATTTTTTTTCAAGATCATAAGAAACATTATCACCCCAATCATGATCATTGCAATAAGTAGTGGACATAGCAAAATTAGCATCCCCAAGCTTAGGGTTTTGCATATTATTAGTATAATTAACACTAATAGAATTGATAATAACATCATTGCAATCATGCTTTTCATTTAAGGAGCTATCATGAATCACTTCATAAATTTCTTCTTTTAACACTTCATCACAATTTTCAGATTCACGAATTTCAAGCAAAACTTCATAAAGATAATCTAGTGCACACAACTCACTAGCAATTGGTTCATAATTGGATCTCTTAAAAAGATTAGCAAGTGGATGAGGATCCATAAACTCTTTGCTTCCTGTTTTTGAATAAATACACAATTATGCCAAGCAAACGAGCGAACAAACCAAGTAAGGGCAAACGAAAAGAAGGCAAATAAAAAGGCATATTTTTGTGATTTTCTGAAATCGTTTTAGAAGTGGGGAAGAGGAAAATGAGAGGAAAATGGCAAATAATGTAATGCAAGAGATGAGAGTTTATGATGGGTACTTGGTAGGCTCGATGTAGAACCTCCCTGGCAAGGGCGCCAGAAATTCTTCCTGCTACTTCTTGAGCTTGCGTTGGTTTTTCCCTTGAAGAGGAAAGGGTAATGCAACAAAGTAGAGATAAGTATTTCCCTCACTTAGAGAACCAAGGTATCAATCGAGTAGGAGGCACAAACAAGTCTCCAAACTATGCACCTATACAAATAATCAAACACTTGCACCCAACGCGATAAAGGGGTTGTCAATTCCTTCACGGTCAATTACAATGGTGAGATCTGATAGAGATAAATATAAAAGATTACTAAAACATAAAATAAAATAAAAGTAAATAAATTGCAGCAAAGTATTTTTAGTTTTTTTGGTTTATAGATATGAAAATATATAATGGAAAATAGACCCGGGGGCCATAGGTTTCACTAGAAGCTTCTCTCTTGAAGGAAAATAGTACGGTGGGTGAATAAATTACTGTCGAGCAATTGATAGAAAAGCGCAAAGTTATGACGATATCCAAGGCAATGATTATGCATATAGGCATCACGTCTGTGTCAAGTAGACCGAAACAATTCTGCATCTACTACTATTACTCCACACATCGACCGACTCCTGCCTGCATCTAGAGTATTAAGTTCAAGAGAACAGAGTAACGCATTAAGTAATATGATATGATGTAGAGGAATAAACTCAAGCAATATGATGAAAACCCCATCTTTTTATCCTCAATGGCAACAATACAATACGTGCCTCGCTACCCCTACTATGTCACTGGGTGAGGACACCGCAAGATTGAACCTAAAACTAAGCACCTCTCCCATTGCAAGAAATACCAATCTAGTTGGCCAAACCAAACCTATAATTCGAAGAAAATTCAAAGATATCAAATCATGCATATAAGAATTCAGAGAAGATTCAAATAATATTCATAGATAATCTGCTAGAAACCCATAGCAGCCACGTAAAACTTGCAACAACAAAGTAGAGGACGTCTAACTTGTTTTTGCAGGGTATGTTGTGTTGTTATATGGTCAAGACATGATGTGATATAGTTATTGTATGAGATGATAATGTTTTGTAAGTTATCGGCAACCGGCAGGAGCCTTATGGTTGTCTCTTTATTGTATGAAATGCAGACGCCATGTAATTGCTTTACTTTATCGCTATGCGTTAGCAATAGTTGTAGAAGCAATAGTTGGCGAGGCGACCACGACGCAATGATGGAGATTAAGGTGTCGAGCCGGTGACGGTGGAGATCATGACGATGCTTTGGAGATGGAGATCAAAAGCACGAGATGATGATGGCCAATCATGTCACATATTTTGATTGCATGTCATGTTTAACTTTTATGCATCTTATTTTGCTTAGTACGGTGGTAGCAATATAAGATGATCCCTTCCCTATAAATGCGTTCTTCCAGAGTATGCACCGTTGCTACAGTTCGCCGTTTCGAGACACCACATGATGATCGGGTGTGATAGACTCTACGTTCACATATAATGGGTGTAAGACAGTTTTGCACATGCAGAATACTTGGGTTAAACTTGACAAGCCTAGCATGTAAAGACATGGTCTCGGAACACTGGAGACCGAAAGGTCGAACATGAGTCATATAGTAGATATGATCAACATAGAGATGTTCACCATTGATGACTACCCCATCTCACGTGATGATCGGACATGGGTTAGTTGATATGGATCATGTATCACTTAGATAACTTGAGGGATGTTTATTTAAGTGGGAGTTCTTAAGTAATTTGATTAATTGAGCTTAATTTATCATGAACTTAGTCTTGATAGTATTTGCATATCTATGTTGTAGATCAATGGCCCGTGCTACCGTTCCCCTGAATGTTAATGCGTTCCTAGAGAAAGCTAAGTTGAAAGATGATGGTAGCAACTACACGGACTGGTGATACGTCTCCAACGTATCTATAATTTTTGATTGTTCCATGCTATTATGTATTCTGTTTTGGATGTTTAATGGGCTTATTTATACACTTTTATATTATTTTGGGGACTAACCTATTAACTGGAGGCCCAGCCCAAATTGTTGTTTTTGCCTATTTCAGTGTTTCTCAGAAAAAGAATATAAAACGGAGTCCAAATAGAATGAAACCTTCGGGAACGTGATTTTTGGAACAAACGTGATCCAGAGGACTTGGAGTGGACGTCAAGCAACAGACGAGGAGGCCACGAGGTAGGGGGGCGCGCCCACCCCCACCAGGCGCGCCCTCCACCCTCGTGGCTCCACCGACCTACTTCTTCCTCCTATATATACCTACGTATCCCCAAACCATTAGAGGCGACCACAAAAACCTAATTCCACCACCGCAATCTTCTGTACCCGTGAGATCCCATCTTGGGGCCTTTTCCGGTGTCCTGCCAGAGGGGGCATTGATCACGGAGGGCTTCTACATCAACACCATAGCCTCTCCGATGATGTGTGAGTAGTTTACCTCAGACCTTCGGGTCCATAGTTATTAGCTAGATGGCTTCTTCTCTCTCTTTGGATCTCAATACAAAGTTCTCCTCGATTCTGTTGGAGATATATTTGATGTAATCTTCTTTTGCGGTGTGTTTGTCGAGATCCGATGAATTGTGGGTTTATGATCAAGATTATCTATGAACAATATTTGAATCTTCTCTGAATTCTTTTATGTATGATTAGTTATCTTTGCAAGTCTCTTCGAATTATCAGTTTGGTTTGGCCTACTAGATTGATCTTTCTTGCAATGGGAGAAGTGCTTAGCTTTAGGTTTAATCTTGCGGTGTCCTTTCCAAGTGACAGCAGGGGCAGCAAGGCACGTATTGTATTGTTGCCATTGAGGATAAAAAGATGGGGTTTATATCATATTGCATGAGTTTATCCCTCTACATCATGTCATCTTGCTTAATGTGTTACTCTGTTCTTATGAACTTAATACTCTAGATGCATGCTGGATAGCGGTCGATGTGTGGAGTTATAGTAGTAGATGCAGAATCATTTCGGTCTACTTGTCACGGACGTGATGCCTATATACATGATCATACCTAGATATTCTCATAACTATGCTCAATTCTATCAATTGCTCGATAGTAATTTGTTCACCCACCGTAATACTTATGCTATCTTGAGAGAAGCCACTAGTGAAACCTATGGCCCCCGGGTCTATTTTCCATCATATTAATCTCCTGTTATTTCCATTACTATTTACTTGATTTCTTTACTTTTACTCCTTATCATAAAAATACCAAAAATATTATCTTATCATCTCTATCAGATCTCACTCTCGTAAGTGACCGTGAAGGGATTGACAACCCCTTTATCGCGTTGGTTGCGAGGTTCTTATTTGCTTGTGTAGGTGCAAGGGACTTGAGCGTGACCTCCTACTAGATTGATACCTTGGTTCTCAAAAACTGAGGGAAATACTTACGCTACTTTACTGCATCACCCTTTCCTCTTCAAGGGAAAACCAACGAAGTGCTCAAGAGGTAGCAAGAAGGATTTCTGGCGCCGTTGCCGGGGAGTCTACACACAAGTCAAGACATACCAAGTACCTATCACAAACTCTTATCCCTTGCATTACCTTATTTGCCATTTGCCTCTCATTTTCCTCTCCCCCACTTCACCCTTGCCGTTTTATTCCCCCTTCTTCCGTTCGTCTTTTCGTTTGCCTTGATGTCTTACTTGGCTCATTTGCTCGTTTGGTTGGAATAGTTGTGTATTTATTGCTAAACAGAGAACCTAAGATCTATGGATCCTCATCCGATTGCCAATCTTTTTAAGAGATCCAATTATGATGAACCCATTCCTAGTGATTTGGGTGCACTAGATTATCTTTATAAGGTTTTGCTTGAAATCCGTGAATCTGAAAATTGTGATGAAGTGCTTTATGAAGTGATTCACGATAGATCTTTGAATAAAAAGCATGATTGCAATGATGTTATTATAAATTCTATTAATGTCAATTGTGCTAATAATATGCAAAACCCTAAGCTTGGGGATGCTAAGTTTGCTATGTCTACTACTTGTTGCAATGATCATGATTGGGGTGATTCTTCTTACGATCTTGAAAATTTATTTAGGGATAATTAGATTTATGCCCCTAGTTGTGTCCCACTCGTCTATTTTACCCCTAATTCCCAAAAGTCACCGGTTCTGTCCAAGTCACTTTGATCCTCTTATGCTTTTGCCCTTTGACCGTTTGATCGTCAGTTTGAAAACTTCATAACTAATTCATACAAAATCAAAAAAATGCAAATAAGATACCAAAATGTTCAGAAAAACATCACCTATATGTCAGTGTCACTTGCATTCATGAAAAAAGTGTTGGAAAGTGCACATCCGAGTTTTAGCTCTTTTGATACCACCATGAATAGTAAACTCTAAAAAAATTCAAAAAAAACCAAAAAAATATGGTGGGAAAGAATGACAAGTGTTCTAAGTGCTTGCCAAGTTTCATTAGGGAATGACATTCGTGGAAGTCGTGGCAAAAAAATAATCCATTTTGGAGTGCTGATTGTTTTTTTGCCGCGGCACCCACGAATGTTATTCCCTGATGAAACTTGGTAGTCACTTAAAACATTTCTCATTCTTTGCCACCAAATTATTTTTGAATTTTTTTGAACTTTTTTAGATTTTACTATTCATGGTGGTAGCATAAGAGCTAAAACTTGGATGGGCACTTTCCAACACTTTTTTCATGAATGCAAATGACACTGACATATAGGTGATGTTTTTATGAACATTTTGGTATCTTATTTGCATTTTTCTGATTTAGTATGAATTAGTTATGAAGTTTTCAAACTGACGGTCAAACGGTCAAAGGGCAAAAGCATAAGAGGAGCAAAGTGATTTGGACATAACCGGTGACTTTTGGGAATTAGGGGTAAAACAGACGAGTGAGACACAACTAGGGGCATAAATCTAATTATCCCATTTATTTAAGCCCCATGATGAATATGGGATTGATAATAATGTTTGCAATAATATTGAAAGTGTGTTTGGAAGAGTGTCGACTTTAGATCCCACATATTTGGAGAATGTTCAATCTTATGAAGTTTTTGATAAAAGTGGGTTTGGAGAGGTCATGACTTTAGTTAATGTTAATCCCACTATTTTGGAAGAGTGTCAACTTTGCATACATGTGGATCGTGTTAAGAATATGTCTTGTGACAGCTATATTGTTGAATTTGCTTATGATCCTACATGTAATTATTATGAGAGAGGAAAATATGGTTGTAGAAATTTTCATGTTACTAAATTACCTCTCATTATGTTGAGATTGCTATTGTTTCTTTCCGCTTCCTTGCATATGCTAGTTTTTGCTTGCCTCGATAATTTGTTTGCCTATAAGATGCCTATGCATAGGAAGTATGTTAGACTTAGATGTGTTTGTCACGTGTTTTATGATGCTCTCTTTGCGCTTCAATTCTTGTCTTTCATGTGAGCATAATTAAGATTATCAATGCCTAGCTAAAAGGCTTTAAAGAAAAGCGCTTGTTGGGAGACAACCCAATATTTTTACTTGCTGTTAGTAATAAATAATCCATCTAGCTTCTGTTTATATGTGGTTTTGTGTTTTAATTAGTGTTTGTGCCAAGTTAAACCTATAGGATCTTCTTGGATGATAGTTATTTGATCTTGCTGAAAATTCCAGAAACTTTCTGTTCACGAAAACAATTGTTAAAAATCACCAGAACGTGATAAAATACTGATTCCGATTGAAGCAGATCACTAAACAAATTGTCTAGGTCTTCCTATTTTGGTAGAATTTTGGAGGTCCAGAAGTTTGCGTTAGTTACAGATTACTACAGACTGTTCTGTTTTTGACAGATTCTGTTTTTCGTGTGTTGTTTGCTTATTTTGATGAATCTATGGCTAGTAAAATAGTTTATAAACCATAGAGAAGTTGGAATACAGTAGTTTTAACACCAATATAAATAAAGAATGAGTTCAATGCAGTACCTTGAAGTGGTATTTTGTTTTCTTTCGCTAACGGAGCTCACGAGATTTTCTGTTAAGTTTTGTGTTGTGAAGTTTTCAAGTTTTGGGTAAAAGATTTGATGGATTATGGAACAAGGAGTGGCAAGAGCCTAAGCTTGGGGATGCCCAAGGCACCCCAAGGTAATCCAAGGACACCAAAAAGCCAAAGCTTGGGGATGCCCCGGAAGGCACCCCCTCTTTCGTCTTTAACCATCGGTAATTTACTTGGAGCTATATTTTTATTCACCACATATGTGTTTTGCTTGGAGCGTCTTGTATGATTTGAGTCTTTGTTTGTTAGTTTGCCACAATCATCCTTGCTGTACACACCTTTTGAGAGAGACACACATGATTCGGAATTTTTTAGAATACTCTATGTGCTTCACTTATATCTTTTGAGCTATATAGTTTTTGCTCTAGTGCTTCACTTATACCTTTTAGAGCACGGCGGTGGTTGTATTTTATAGAAATTATTGATCTCTCATGCTTCACTTATATTATTTTGAGAGTCTTAAACAGCATGGTAATTTGCTTTAATTGTGAAATTAATCTTCCATATTGAGTTCATTGAATGTTATGATAAGTTAGATACTTGATAAGTGTTTTGAGATATAAAGGTGGTAATATTAGAGTGTTCTAGTTGAGTAATTGTGAAATTGAAAAATACTTGAGTTAAAGTTGGCAAGTCCTGTAGCATGCACGTATGGTAAAAGTTGTGTTACAATTTTGACACATAGGTGTTCTTTTATTGCTTTCCTTATGAGTGGCGGTCGGGGACGAGCGATGGTCTTTTCCTACCAATCTATCCCTCTAGGGGCATGCGTAGTAGTACTTTGCTTCGAGGGCTAACAAACTTTTGCAATAAGTATATGAGTTCTTTATGACTAATGTGAGTCCATGGATTATAAGCACTCTCAACCTTCCACAATTTTCTAGCCTCTACGGTACCACGCATTGCCCTTTCTCACCTTGAGAGTTGGTGCAAACTTCGCCGGTGCATCCAAACCCCGTGATATGATACGCTCTATCACACATAAGCCTCCTTATATCTTCCTCAAAACAGCCACCATATCTACCTATCATGGCATTTCCATAGCCATTCCGAGATATATTGCCATGCAACTTTCCACCGTTCCGTTTATTATGACACGCTTCATCATTGTCATATTGCTTTGCATGATCATGTAGTTGACATCATATTTTGTGGCAAACCCACTATTCATAATTTTTTCATACATGTCACTCTTGATTCATCGCATATCCCGGTATACCGCCGGAGGCATTCACGTAGAGTCATATTTTGTTCTAAGTATTGAGTTGTAATTATTGAGTTGTAAATAATAAAAGTGTGATGATCATCATTATTAGAGCATTGTCCCATGTGAGGAAAGGATGATGGAGACTATGATTCCCCCACAAGTCGGGATGAGATTCCGGACTAAAAAAAGAGGCCAAAGAAAAAAAGGAGAAGGCCCAAAAAATGAGAGAAAAAGAGAGAAGGGACAATGTTACTATCCTTTTTCCACACTTGTGCTTCAAAATAGCACCGTGATCTTCATGATAGAGTCTTCTATGTTGTCACTTTCATATACTAGTGGGATTTTTTCATTATAGAACTTGGCTTGTATATTCCAATGATGGGCTTCCTCAAAATGCCCTAGGTCTTCGTGAGCAAGCAAGTTGGATGCACACCCACTTAGTTTCTTTTGTTGAGCTTTCATATATTTATAGCTCTAGTGCATCCGTTGCATGGCAATCCCTACTCCTCTCATTGACATCAATGGATGGGCATATCCATAGCCTATTGATTAGCCGCGTCAATGTGAGACTTTCTACCTTTTTTGTCTTCTCTCATAACCCCCATCATTATAATTTACTCCACCCATAGTGCTATATCCATGGCTTGCGCTCATGTATTGCGTAAGAGTTGAAAAGGCTGAAGCGCGTTAAAAGTATGAACCAATTGCTCGGCTTGTCATCAGGTTATGCATGATGAGAACGTTTGTGTGACAATATTGAAACATAGCCTAACTATATGATTTTGTAGGGATAAGCTTTCTTTGGCTATGTTATTTTGATAAGACATAATTGCTTGGTTAGCATGTTTGAAGTATTATTGTTTTTATGTCAACATTAAACTTTTATCTTGAATCTTTCGGATCTAAATATTCATACCACAATAAAAATATTTACATTGAGAATTATGCTAAGAAGCATTCCACATCAAAAATTCTTTTTTATCATTTACCTACTCGAGGACGAGCAGGAATTAAGCTTGGGGATTCTTGATACGTCTCCAACGTATCTATAATTTTTTTATTGTTCCATGCTATTATGTATTCTGTTTTGGATGTTTAATGGGCTTATTTATACACTTTTATATTATTTTGGGGACTAACCTATTAACCGGAGGCCCAGCCCAAATTGCTATTTTTTTGCCTATTTCAGTGTTTCGCAGAAAAAGAATATCAAACGGAGTCCAAACGGAATGAAACCTTCGGGAATGTGATTTTTGGAACAAACGTGATCCAGAGGACTTGGAGTGACGTCAAGCAACAGACGAGGAGGCCACGAGGTAGGGGGGCACGCCCACCCCCACCAAGCGCGCCCTCCACCCTCGTGGCTCCACCGACCTACTTCTTCCTCCTATATATACCTACGTACCCCCAAACCATCAGAGGCGACCACGAAAACCTAATTCCACCGCCACAACCTTTTGTACCCGTGAGATCCCATCTTGGGGCCTTTTCCGGCGTCCTGCCGGAGGGGGCATTGATCACGGAGGGCTTCTACATCAACACCATAGCCTCTCCGATGATGTGTGAGTAGTTTACCTCAGACCTTCGGGTCCATAGTTATTAGCTAGATGGCTTCTTCTCTCTCTTTGGATCTCAATACAAAGTTCTCCTCGATTCTCTTGGAGATCTATTTGATGTAATCTTCTTTTGCGGTGTCTTTGTCGAGATCCGATGAATTGTGGGTTTATGATCAAGATTATCTTTGAACAATATTTGAATCTTCTCTGAATTCTTTTATGTATGATTGGTTATCTTTGCAAGTCTCTTCGAATTATCAGTTTGGTTTGGCCTAGTAGATTGATCTTTCTTGCAATGGGAGAAGTGCTTAGCTTTGGGTTCAATCTTGCGGTGTCCTTTCCCAGTGACAGCAGGGGCAGCAAGGCACGTATTGTATTGTTGCCATTGAGGATAAAAAGATGGGGTTTATATCATATTGCATGAGTTTATCCCTCTACATCATGTCATCTTGCTTAATGTGTTACTCTGTTCTTATGAACTTAATACTCTAGATGCATGCTGGATAGCGGTCGATGTGTGGAGTTATAGTAGTAGATGCAGAATCATTTCGGTCTACTTGTCACGGACGTGATGCCTATATACATGATCATACCTAGATATTCTCATAACTATGCTCAATTCTATCAATTGCTCGATAGTAATTTGTTCACCCACCGTAATACTTATGCTATCTTGAGAGAAGCCAGTAGTGAAACTTATGGCCCCCAGGTCTATTTTCCATCATATTAATCTCCCGTTATTTCCATTACTGTTTACTTGCTTTCTTTACTTTTCTCCTTATCATAAAAATACCAAAAATATTATCTTATCATCTCTATCAGATCTCACTCTCGTAAGTGACCGTGAAGGGATTGACAACCCCTTTATCGCGTTGGTTGTGAGGTTCTTATTTGTTTGTGTAGGTGCAAGGGACTTGAGTGTGACCTCCTACTGGATTGATACCTTGGTTCTCAAAAACTCAGGGAAATACTTATGCTACTTTACTACATCACCCTTTCCTCTTCAAGGGAAAACCAACGCAGTGCTCAAGAGGTAGCAACTGGGTCTGTAACTTGAGGATTATCCTCATTGCTGCACAGAAGAATTATGTCCTTGATGCACCACTAGGTGAAAGGCCTGCTACAGGAGCAGAAGCTGACATTTTGAACGTCTGGCAAGCTCGATCTGATGACTACTTGATAGTTCAGTGTGCCATGCTTTACAGCTTAGAACCGAGACTTCAAAGACGTTTTGAACGTCATGGAGCATATGAGATGTTCCAAGAGTTGAAGTTAATATTTCAAGGAAATGCCGGGGTTGAGAGATATGAAGTCTCCAACAAGTTCTATAGCTGCAAGATGGAGGAGAACAGTTCTGTCAGTGAACACATACTCAAAATGTCTGGGTATTATAATCACTTGACTTAGTTAGGAGTTGCTCTTCCAATTGATTGTGTCATTGACAGAGTTCTTCAATCACTGTCACCAAGCTACAAAGGCTTCGTGATGAACTATAATATGCAAGGGATGAAAAAACAATTCCCGAGCTCTTCGCAATGCTTAAGGCCGCAGAGGTAGAAATCAAGAAGGAGCATCAAGTGTTGATGGTTAACAAGAACACTGGTTTCAAGAAAAAGGGCAAGGGAAAGAAAGGGAACTTCAAGAAGAATGGCAAGCAAGTTGCCACTCCCAGGAAGAAGCCCAAAGCTAGACCCAAACCTGAAACTGAGTGCTTCTACTGCAAAGGGACTGGTCACTAAAAATGGTACTGCCCCAAATACTTGGCAAAGGGACTGGTCACTAAAAACGGTACTGCCTCATGGGCAAGATGACTAAAACTCCGTTCTCCGGAACAATGGAGCGAGCCAATGACTTATTGGAAATAATACATACCGATGTATGCGGTCCTATGAGTGTTGAGGCATGCGGCGGGTATCGTTATTTTCTGACCTTCACTGATGATTTGAGTAGATATGGGTACATCTAATTAATGAAACACAAGTCTGAAACATTTGAAAAGTTCAAAGAATTTCAAAGTGAAGTGGAGAATCATCGTAACAAGAAAATAAAGTTTCTATGATCTGATCACGGAGGTGAGTATTTGAGTTACGAGTTTGGCCTTCATTTAAAACAATGTGGAATTGTTTCACAACTCCCTCCACCTGGAACACCACAGCGTAATGGTGTGTCCGAATGTTGTAACCGTACTTTATTAAATATGGTGCGTTCTATGATGTCTCTTACCGATTTACCACTATCCTTTTGGGGTTATGCATTAGAGACAGTTGCATTCACGTTAAATAGGGCATCGTCTAAATCCATTGAGACGACTGGTTTGGTAAGACACCTAAGCTGTCATTTCTTAAAGTTTGGGGATGCGATACTTATGTCAAAAGGCTTCAACCTGATAAGCTCGAACCTAAATCGGAGAAGTGCATCTTCATAGGATACCCTAAGGAAACAATTGGGTACACCTTCTACCACAGATCCGGAAGCAAGATTTTTGTTGCTAAGAATGGGTCCTTTCTAGAGCAGGAGTTTCTCTCGAAAGAAGTGAGTGGGAGGAAAGTAGAACTTGATGAGGTAATTGTACCTTTTCCCGAATTGGAAAGTAGCACCTCACAGAAAACCGTTTCCGTGATGCCTAAACCAACTAGAGAGGAAGCTAATGATAATGATCATGAAACTTTAGATCAAGTTACTACTGAACCTCGTAGGTCGACCAGAGCACGATCCGCACCAGAGTGGTACGGTAATCCTGTTCTGGAAGTCATGTTACTAGACCAAGGCGAACCTACGAACTATGAAGAAGCTATGATGAGCCCAGATTCTGACAGATGGCTTGAGGCCTTGAAATCTGAGATATGATCCATGTATGAGAATAAAGTGTGGACTTTGGTGGACTTGCCCAATGATCGGCAAGCAATAGAGAATAAATGGATCTTCAAGAAGAAGACTGACGCTGATGGTAATGTTACTGTCTACAAAGCTAGATTTGTCGCAAAAGGTTTTCGACAAGTTCAAGGAGTTGACTAGATGATACTTTCTCACCCGTAGCGATGCTTAAGTCCGTCTAAATCATGATAGCAATTGCCACATTTTATGATTTCGAAATCTGGCAAATGGATGTCAAAACTGCATTCCTTATTGGATTTCTTAAAGAAGAGTTGTATATGATGCAACCAGAAGGTTTTGTCGATCCTAAAGGTGCTAACAAAGTGTGCAAACTCCAGCGGTCCATCTATGGACTGGTGCAAGCATCTCGGAGTTGGAATATACGCTTTGATGAGGTGATTAAAGCATATGGTTTTATACAGACTTTTGGTGAAGCCTGTATATTTACAAGAAAGTGAGTGGGAGCTCTGTAGAATTTCTAATATTATATGAAGATGACATATTGTTGAATAAGAGTTTTTCAATGAAAGACCTCGGTGAAGCTGCTTATATATCGGGCATCAAGATGTATAGAGATAGATCAAGACGCTTAATAGGACTTTCACAAAGCACATACCTTGACAAAGTTTTGAAGAAGTTCAAAAAGGATCAGTCAAAGAAAGGGTTCTTGCCTATGTTACAAGGTATGAAGTTGAGTCAGACTCAAAGCCCGAGCACTTCAGAAGATAGAGAGAAAATGAAAGTCATTCCCTTTGCCTTAGCCATAGGTTCTATCATGTATGCTATGCTGTGTACCAGACCTGATGTGTGCCTTGCCATAAGTCTAGCAGGGAGGTACCAAAGTAATCTAGGAGTGGATCACTAGACAGCGGTCAAGAACATCTTGAAGTACCTGAAAAGGACCAAAGATATGTTTCTCATTTATGGAGGTGACAAAGAGCTCGTCGTAAATGGTTACGTCGTTGCTAGCTTTGAAACTGATCCGGATGACTCTAAGTCACAAACCGAATACGTATTTATACTGAATGGTGGAGCTGTCAGTTGGTGCAGTTCCAAGCAGAGCGTCATGGCGGGATCTATGTGTGAAGCGGAGGCATCAAATGAAGGAGTCTAGATGAAGGAGTTCATATCCGATCTGGGTGTAATACCTAGTGCATTGGGTCCAATGAAAATCTTTCGTGACAATACTGGAGTAATTGCCTTGGAAAAGGAATCCAGATTTCACAAGAGAACCAAACGCATCAAGAGACGCTTCAACTCCATTCGTGAACAAGTCAAGGATGGAGACATAGAAATTTGCAAGATACATACGGATTTGAAGGTAGCAGACCCGTTGACTAAGCCTCTTCCGTTAGCAAAACATGATCAACACCAAGACTCTATGGGTGTTAGATTCATTACAATGTAATCTATATTATTGACTCTAGTGCAAGTGGGAGACTGAAGGAAATATGCCCTAGAGGCAACAATAAAGTTGTTATTTTATATTTCCTTATTCATGATAAATGTTTATTATTCATTCTAGAATTGTATTGATCGGAAACTTAAATACATGTGTGAATACATTAACAAACACTGTGTCCCTAGTAAGCCTCTACTATACTAGCTCGTTGATCAAAGATGGTTAAGGTTTCCTAACCATAGACATGTGTTGTCATTTGATAATGGGATCACATCATTAGGAGAATGATGTGATGAACAAGACCCATCCGTTAGCTTAGCATAATGATGATTCAGTTTTATTGCTATTGCTTTCTTCATGTCAAATACATATTTCTTCGACTATGAGATTATGCAACTCGGATACCGGAGGAAAACCTTTGTTCTATCAAACATCACAACGTAACTGGGTGATCATATAGATGCTCTACAAGTATCTCCAAAGGTATTTGTTGAGTTGGCATAGATCGAGATTAGGATTTGTCACTCCAAGTATCGGAGAGGTATCTCTGGGCCCTCTCGATAATACACATCATAAACCTGCAAGCAAACGAATAAGGAGTTAGTCACGAGGTGATGTATTACGGAACGAGTAAGGAGACTTGTCGGTAACGAGATTGAACTAGGTATGAAGATACCGACGATCGAATCTCGGGCAAGTAACATACCGATGGACAAAGGGAATTGCGTATGTTGTCATACCGTTTCGACCGATAAAGATCTTCGTAGAATATATAGGAGCCAATATGGGCATCCAGGCTCCACTATTGGTTATTGACCGGAGTGGTGTCTCGGTCATGTCTACATAGTTCTCGAACCTGTAGGGTCCGCACGCTTAACGTTCATTGACGATATAGTGTTACATGATTTGGTAACCGAATGTTGTTTGAAGTCCTGGATGAGATCACAGACATGACTAGGAGTCTCGAAATGGTCGAGAGGTAAACATTGATATATACGAAGATTGTATTCGGACACCGGAAGTGTTTCGGAGGGTATCGGATACTGATCGGGTCACCGGAAATGAGTTTCGGGCACCCCCGGCAAGGATATGGGCCTTATGGGCCAAGTGAGGGAACACACCCGCCCACAAGGGGCTTGTGCGCCCTCTATGGGGCCGGCCCTATGGGGAGGGGAAGGAAAGGGGAGGATGAAAGGAAAGTGTGGAGTTGGACTCCCTCTTCCTTCCCTCTCCCTCATCTTTCCTTTCCCCTTGTTCATACAAGGAAAGGGAGGGGCGCAGGAGGGCAGGAGCCCTAGGGCTGGCGGCCAGCCCCTAGGGGCGCGCCCTGGCTGCCTCCCTCTCCCCTCCCACCTATATATACATGGGGAGGGGGCCCCACACAAGGACACAACATTGTCTTAGCCGTGTGCGGCGCCCTCATCTATCGTTTACTCCCTCGGTCATATTTTCGTAGTGCTTAGGCGAAGCCCTGCGGAGATCACATCACCATCACCATCACCACGCCGTTGTGCTCTCGGAATTCATCTACTACCTCGCCGTCTTGTTGGATCAAGAAGGCGGAGGACGTCACCGAGCTGAACGTGTGCAGAACGCGGAGGTGCCGTGCGTTCTGTACTAGATCGGCTTGAGCACGAAGAAAGTTTGACTACATCCACAGCGTTGTGAAACGCTTCCGCTTACGATCTACGAGGGTACGTAGACATACTCTCCCCCTCGTTGCTATGCATCTCTATGGAAAGATCATTGCGTGTGCGTAGATTTTTTTTGTTTTCCATGCAATGTTTCCCAACAATCACTACCCGTCACCCAACCACTGGGCTGCCCGGTCACAACCTGTCATCC
Organism: Triticum aestivum; assembly: GCF_018294505.1. Classification (NCBI taxonomy): domain Eukaryota; kingdom Viridiplantae; phylum Streptophyta; class Magnoliopsida; order Poales; family Poaceae; genus Triticum; species Triticum aestivum. The sequence continues at coordinate 440,373,296 of NC_057811.1, read as the reverse complement.
AACCGCGCCTTGCAAATCCGACCCAAACGTCTGGACTGACCGACGCTCCTCATATCCAGCCCATATCTAGGGCGGATATGGGGACATCGGGACACGCTCGTCATGTTAGATCCGGCCCACTGTGGCTCACCCAATCCCACGTAAAGTGAACCCCATTCATACTCCAAATGAAACCCTAGTTGCATTTCACTCCCCTCCATTCCACCCCAATAGTATCCAAGCTCCTCTCCGGTGAGCATTTGCGTAGTCCTTCATGGCGGCTACTGGATCCGACTCCAAGATGTCTGGATCCAAGGACTGGGAGCTCATCCCTTGCAGCCCTGAGGAGGATATGATCATCCGTCCTGCTCTCCGATGCTTTCGGGAGGAGTGCGCCCTCCCGCGGTCATCATCAATCCGGCGAGATTGCATTGCCCAAATGGCGATAGGATCCGTTGGGGGCGCAACACCACTCTGCCGGCGGAACCATTTAGTTGGCACCTCGTCCCCGCAGCCTCGCCTGCCGAAATGGAGGCCATATCTGCCTCTACGATTCGCGGAAACGAGAAGGAGGCGCGGCGTGCCCGTCGCGCTAGGCTGTGGATGCGCCTTGAAGCGGAGGCGACTACGTCAGCCCACCAAGCGGAGGCGGCTTCGACAACCCGCGAGGCAGAGACGGAGGAAGCCTCCGTGCCCGCATAGCTGATAAGCGGCGGAGGAGGGCAGTCAAGGCGATGGCTACAGACCAAAGGAGGACGATCCTTGCCATGGCCGAACTGCCCCTCAAGGAGGAGAAAGGATGAGGACGGCGACGGTTTGGACAGCTCCGATAGTGAGCAGATCCTGTTGGGGAACGTAGTAATTTCAAAAAAATTCCTACGCACACGCAAGATCATGGGGATGCATAGCAACGAGAGGGGAGAGTGTTGTCCACGTACCCTCGTAGACCGAAAGCGGAAGCGTTATCACAATGCGGTTGATGTAGTCGTACGTCTTCACGATCCGACCGATCAAGTACCGAACGCACGGCACCTCCGAGTTCAGCACACGTTCAGCTCGATGACGTCCCTCGAACTCCGATCCAGCCGAGTGTTGAGGGAGAGTTTTGTCAGCACGACGGCGTGGTGACGATGATGATGTTCTACCGACGCAGGGCTTCGCCTAATCTCCGCAACGATATTATCGAGGTGTAATTTGGTGGAGGGGGGCACCGCACACGGCTAAAAGATCTCAAGGATCAATTGTTGTGTCCATGGGGTGCCCCCTGCCCCCGTATATAAAGGAGCAAGGGAGGAGGAGGCCGGCCCTAGGAGGGGGCGCACCAAGTGTGGAGTCCTACTAGGACTCCCTAGTCCCAGTAGGATTCCACCTCCCATATGGAATAGGAAGAGGAAGGGAAAAAGAGAAGGAAGGAAGGGGGCGCCCCCCTTCCCTAGTCCAATTCGGACCAGACCAAGGGGAGGGGTGCGGCCACCCTTGAGGCCCTTTTCCTTCTTTCCCGTATGGCCCAATAAGGCCCAATACGTATTCCGGTAACTCTCCGGTACTCCCAAAAATACCCGAATCACTCGGAACCTTTCCGAAGTCCGAATATAGTCGTCCAATATATCGATCTTTACGTCTCGACCATTTCGAGACTCCTCGTCATGTCCCCGATCTCATCCGGGACTCCGAACTCCTTCGGTACATCAACATACATAAACTCATAATAAAACTGTCATCGTAACTTTAAGCGTGCGGACCCTACGGGTTCGAGAACTATGTAGACATGACCGAGACACGTCTCCGGTCAATAACCAATAGCGGGACCTGGATGCCCATATTGGCTCCCACATATTCTACGAAGATCTTTATCGGTCAGACCGCATAACAACATACGTTGTTCCCTTTGTCATCGGTATGTTACTTGCCCGAGATTCGATCGTCGGTATCTCGATACCTAGTTCAATCTCGTTACCGGCAAGTCTCTTTACTCGTTCCGTAATATATCATCCCGCAACTAACTCATTAGTCACAAATCTTGCAAGGCTTATAGTGATGTGCATTACTCAGTGGGCCCAGAGATACCTCTCCGATAATCGGAGTGACAAATCCTAATCTCGAAATACGCCAACCCAACAAGTACCTTTGGAGACACCTGTAGAGCACCTTTATAATCACCCATTTACGTTGTGACGTTTGGTAGCACACAAAGTGTTCCTCCGGTAAACGGGAGTTGCATAATCTCATAGTCATAGGAACATGTATAAGTCATGAAGAAAGCAATAGCAACATACTAAACGATCGAGTGCTAAGCTAACGGAATGGGTCAAGTCAATCACGTCATTCTCCTAATGAGGTGATCTCGTTAATCAAATGACAACTTATGTCTATGGCTAGGAAACATAACCATCTTTGATTAACGAGCTAGTCAAGTAGAGGCATACTAGTGACACTCTGTTTGTCTATATATTCACACATGTATTATGTTTCCGGTTAATACAATTCTAGCATGAATAATAAACATTTATCATGATACAAGGAAATAAAAAATACTTTATTATTGCCTCTAGGGCATATTTCCTTCAGTCTCCCACTTGCACTAGAGTCAATAATCTAGTTCACATCGCCATGTGATTTAACATCAATAGTTCACATCACCATGTGATTAACACCCATAGTTCACATCGTCATGTGACCATCACCCAAAGGGTTTACTAGAGTCAGTAATCTAGTTCACATCGCTATGTGATTAACACCCAAAGAGTACTAAGGTGTGATCATGTTTTGCTTGTGAGATAATTTTAGTCAACGGGTCTGTCACATTCAGATCCGTAAGTATTTTGCAAATTTCTATGTCTACAATGCTCTGCATGGAGCTACTCTAGCTAATTGCTCCCACTTTCAATATGTATATAGACCGAGACTTAGAGTCATCTAGATTAGTGTAAAAACTTGCATCGACGTAACCCTTTACGACAAGCCTTTTGTCACTTCCATAATCAAGAAACATATCCTTATTCCACTAAGGATAATTTTGACCGCTGTCCAGTGATCTACTCCTAGATCACTATTGTACTCCCTTGACAAAATCAGTGTAGGGTATACAATAGATCTGGTACACAGCATGGCATACTTTATAGAACCTATGGCTAAGGCATAGGGAATGACTTTCATTCTCTTTCTATCTTCTGCCGTGGTCGGGCTTTGAGTCTTACTCAATTTCACACCTTGTAACATAGGCAAGAACTTTTTCTTTGACTGTTCTATTTTGAACTACTTCAAAATCTTGTTAAGGTATGTACTCATTGAAAAAACTTATCAAGCGTTTTGATCTATCTCTATAGATCTTGATGCTCAAATATGTAAGCAGCTTCGCCGAGGTCTTTCTTTGAAAAACTCCTTTCAAACACTCCTTTATGCTTTGCAGAATAATTCTACATTATTTCCGATCAACAATATGTCATTCACATATATTTATCAGAAATGCTGTAGTGCTCCTACTCACTTTCTTGTAAATACAGGCTTCACCGCAAGTCTGTATAAAACTATATCCTTTGATCAACTTATCAAAGCGTATATTCCAACTCCGAGATGCTTGCACCAGTCCATAGATGGATCGCTGGAGCTTGCATATTTTGTTAGCACTTTTAGGATTGACAAAACCTCCTGGTTGCATCATATACAACTTTTCTTTAATAAATCCATTAAGGAAAGCAGTTTTGTTTATCCATTTGCCAGATTTCATAAAATGCGGCAATTGCTAACATGATTCGGACAGACTTAAGCATCACTGCGAGTGAGAAAATCTCATCGTAGTCAACACCTTGAACTTTGTCAAAAAACCTTTTTCCGACAAGTCTAGCTTTGTAGATAGTAACACCACTATCAGCGTTCGTCTTCCTCTTGAAGATCCATTTAATCTCAATGGCTTGCTGATCATTGGGCAAGTCAATCAAAGTCCGTACTTTGTTCTCAAACATGGATCTCATCTCAGATTTCATGGCCTCAAGCCATTTTGCGGAATCTGGGCTCACCATCGCTTCTTCATGGTTCGTAGGTTTGTCATGGTCTAGTAACATAACCTCCAGAACAGGATTACCGTACCACTCTGGTGCGGATCTTACTCTGGTTGGCCTATGAGGTTCAGTAATAACTTGATCTGAAGTTTCATGATCATTATCATTAACTTCCTCACTAATTGGTGTAGGTGTCGCAGAAACTGATTTCTGTGATGATCTACTTTCCAATAAGGGAGCAGGTACAATTACCTCATCAAGTTCTACTTTCCTCCCACTCACTTCTTTCGAGAGAAACTCCTTCTCTAGAAAGGATCCATTTTTAGCAACGAATGTCTTGCCTTCGGATCTGTGATAGAAGGTGTACCCAACTGTCTCCTTTGGGTATCCTATGAAGACACATTTCTCCGATTTGGGTTTGAGCTTATCAGGATGAAACTTTTTCACATGAGCATCACAACCCCAAACTTTAAGAAACGACAACTTTGGTTTCTTGCTAAACCACAGTTCATAAGGCGTCGTCTTAACGGATTTTGATGGTGCCCTATTTAACGTGAATGCAGCTGTCTCTAATGCATAACCCCAAAACGATAGTGGTAGATCGGTAAGAGACATCATATATCGCACCATATCTAATAAAGTACGGTTACGATGTTCGGACACACCATTACACCGTGGTGATCCAGGTGGCGTGAATTTGTGAAACTATTCCACATTGTTTTAACTGAAGACCAAACTCGTAACTCAAATATTTGTCTCCGCGATCAAATCATAGAAACCTTATTTTCTCGTCACGATGATTTTCTACTTCACTCTGAAATTCTTTGAACTTTTCAAATGCTTCAGACTTATGTTTCATCAAGTAGATATACCCATATCTGCTCAAATCATCTGTGAAGGTCAGAAAATAATGATACCTGCTACGAGCCTCAATATTCATCGGACCACATACATCTGTATGTATGATTTCCAACAAATCTGTTGCTCTCTCCATAGTTCCGGAGAACGGCGTTTCAGTCATTTGCCCATGAGGCACGATTCGCAAGCATCAAGTGATTCATAATCAAGTGATTCCAAAATCCCATCAGTATGGAGTTTCTTCATGCGCTTTACACCAATATGACCTAAACGGCAGTGCCACAAATAAGTTGCACTATCATTATTAACTTTGCATCTTTTGGCTTCAATATTATGAATATGTGTATCACTACGATCGAGATCCAACAAACCATTTTCGTTGGTGTGTATGACCATAGAAGGTTTTATTCATGTAAACAGAACAACAATTGTTCTCTAATTTAAATGAATAACCGTTTTGCAATAAACATGATCAAATCATATTCATGCTCAACGCAAACACCAAATAACACTTATTTAGTTTCAACACTAATGCCGAAAGTACAGGGAGTGTGCGATGATGATCATATCAATCTTGGAACTACTTCCAACACACATCGTCACCTCGCCTTTTACTAGTCTCTGTTTATTCTGCAACTCCCGTTTTCGAGTTACTACTCTTTAGCAACTGAACCAGTATCAATTACCGAGGGGTTGCTATAAACACTAGTAAAGTACACATCAATAATCTGTATATCAAATATACCTTTGTTCACTTTTACTAGTCTCTGTTTATTCTGCAACTCCCGTTTCGAGTTACTACTCTTAGCAACTGAACCAGTATCAATTACCGAGGGGTTGCTATAAACACTAGTAAAGTACACATCAATAATCTGTATATCAAATATACCTTTTGTTCACTTTGCCATCCTTCTTATCCACCAAATAGTTGGGGTAGTTCCGCTTCCAGTGTCCAGTCCCTTTGCAGTAGAAGCACTTAGTCTCAGGCTTAGGACCAGACTTAGGCTTCTTCACTTGAGCAGCAACTTGCTTGCCGTTCTTCTTGAAGTTCCCCTTCTTCCCTTTGCCCTTTTCTTGAAACTAGTGGTCTCGTCAACCATCAACACTTGATGTTTTTCTTGATTTCTACCTTCGTCGATTTCAGCATCACGAAGAGCTCGGGAATTACTTTCGTCATCCCTTGCATACTATAGTTCATCACGAAGTTCTACTATCTTGGTGATGGTGACTAGAGAATTCTGTCAATCACTATTTTATCTGGAAGATTAACTCCCACTTGATTCAAGCGATTGTAGTACCCAGACAATCTGAGCACATGCTCACTAGTTGAGCGATTCTCCTCCATCTTTTAGCTATAGAACTTGTTGGAGACTTCATATCTCTCAACTCGGGTATTTGCTTGAAATATTAACTTCAACTCCTGGAACATCTCATATGGTCCATGACGTTCAAAACGTCTTTGAAGTCCCGATTCTAAGCCGTTAAGCATGGTGCACTAAACTATCAAGTAGTCATCATATTGAGCTAGCCAAACGTTCATAACGTCTGCATCTGCTCCTGCAATAGGTCTGTCACCTAGCGGTGCATGAAGGACATAATTTTTCTGCGCAGCAATGAGGATAATCCTCAGATCACGGATCCAATCCGCATCTTTGCTACTAACATCTTTCAACATAATTTTTCTCTAGGAACATATCAAAAATAAACACAGGGGAGCAACAACGCGAGCTATTGATCTACAACATAATTTGCAAAATACTATCAGGACTAAGTTCATGATAAATTTAAGTTCAATTAATCATATTACTTACTCCCACTTAGATAGATATCCCTCTAATCATCTAAGTGATTACGTGATCCAAATCAACTAAACCATGTCCGATCATCACGTGAGATGGAGTAGTTTCAATGGTGAACATCACTATGTTGATCATATCTACTATATGATTTACGCTCGACCTTTCGGTCTCCGTGTTCCGAGGCCATATCTGTTATATGCTAGGCTCGTCAAGTTTAACCTGAGTATTCCGCGTGTGCAACTGTTTTGCACCCGTTGTATTTGAACGTAGAGCCTATCACACCCGATCATCACGTGGTGTCTCAGCACGAAGAACTTTCGCAACGGTGCATACTCAGGGAGAACACTTTTATCTTGAAATTTTAGTGAGAGATCATCTTATAATGCTACCGTCAATCAAAGCAAGATAAGATGCATAAAAGATTAACATCACATGCAATCAATATAAGTGATATGATATGGCCATCATCATCTTGTGCTTGTGATCTTCATCTCCGAAGCACCGTGTTCCTGATCTCCATCTCCAAAGCACCGTCATGATCACCATCGTCACCGGCACGACACCTTGATCTCCATCGTAGTATCGTTGTCGTCTCGTCAATCTTATGCTTCTACGACTATCGCTACCGCTTCGTGATAAAGTAAAGCATTACATGGCGATTGCATTGCATACAATAAAACGACAACCATATGGCTCCTGCCAGTTGCCGATAACTCGGTTACAAAACATGATCATCTCATACAACAAATTATATCACATCATGTCTTGACCATATCACATCACAACATGCCCTGCAAAAACAAGTTAGACGTCCTCTACTTTGTTGTTGCAAGTTTTACGTGGCTGCTACGGGCTTAGCAAGAACCGTTCTTACCTACGCATCAAAACCACAACGATAGTTTGTCAAGTTGGTGCTGTTTTAACCTTCGCAAGGACCGGGCGTAGCCACACTCGGTTCAACTAAAGTGAGAGAGACAGACACCCGCGAGTCACCTTTAAGCAACGAGTGCTCGCAACGGTGAAACCAGTCTCGCGTAAGCGTACGCGTAATGTCGGTCCGGGCCGCTTCATCTCACAATACCGCTGAACCAAAGTATGACATGCTGGTAAGCAGTATGACTTATATCGCCCACAACTCACTTGTGTTCTACTCGTGCATAGCATCAACGCATAAAACCAGGCTCGGATGGCACTGTTGGGGAACGTAGTAATTTCAAAAAATTTCCTACGCACACGCAAGATCATGGTGATGCATAGCAACGAGAGGGGAGAGTGTTGTCCACGTACCCTCGTAGACCGAAAGCGGAAGCGTTATCACAACGCAGTTGATGTAGTCGTACGTCTTCACGATCCGACCGATCAAGTACCGAACGCACGGCACCTCCGAGTTCAGCACACGTTCAGCTCGATGACGTCCCTCGAACTCCGATCCAGCCGAGTGTTGAGGGAGAGTTTTGTCAGCACGACGGCATGGTGACGATGATGATGTTCTACCGACGCAGGGCTTCGCCTAAGCTCCGCAACGATATTATCGAGGTGTAATTTGGTGGAGGGGGGCACCGCACACGGCTAAAAGATCTCAAGGATCAATTGTTGTGTCCATGGGGTGCCCCCTGCCCCCGTATATAAAGGAGAAAGGGAGGAGGAGGCCGGCCCTAGGAGGGGGCGCACCAAGTGTGGAGTCCTACTAGGACTCCCTAGTCCTAGTAGGATTCCACCTCCCATATGGAATAGGAAAAGAGGAAGGGAAAAAGAAAAGGAAGGAAGGGGGCGCCCCCCTTCCCTAGTCCAATTGGGACCAGACCAAGGGGAGGGGTGCGGCCACCCTTGAGGCCCTTTTCCTTCTTTCCCGTATGGCCCAATAAGGCCCAATACGTATTCCCGTAACTCTCCGGTACTCTGAAAAATACCCGAATCACTCGGAACCTTTCCGAAGTCCGAATATAGTCGTCCAATATATCGATCTTTACGTCTCGACCATTTCGAGACTCCTCGTCATGTCCCCGATCTCATACGGGACTCCGAACTCCTTCGGTACATCAACATACATAAACTCATAATAAAACTGTCATCGTAACTTTAAGCGTGCGGACCCTACGGGTTCGAGAACTATGTAGACATGACCGAGACACGTCTCCGGTCAATAACCAATAGCGGGACCTGGATGCCCATATTGGCTCCCACATATTCTACGAAGATCTTTATCGGTCAGACCGCATAACAACATACGTTGTTCCCTTTGTCATCGGTATGTTACTTGCCTGAGATTCGATCGTCGGTATCTCGATACCTAGTTCAATCTCGTTACCGGCAAGTCTCTTTACTCGTTCCGTAATACATAATCCCGCAACTAACTCATTAGTCACAATGCTTGCAAGGCTTATAGTGATGTGCATTACTGAGTGGGCCCAGAAATACCTCTCCGACAATCGGAGTGACAAATCCTAATCTCGAAATACGCCAACCCAACAAGTACCTTTGGAGACACCTGTAGAGCACCTTTATAATCACCCATTTACGTTGTGACGTTTGGTAGCACACAAAGTGTTCCTCCGGTAAACGGGAGTTGCATAATCTCATAGTCATAGGAACATGTATAAGTCATGAAGAAAGCAATAGCAACATACTAAACGATCGAGTGCTAAGCTAACGGAATGGGTCAAGTCAATCACGTCATTCTCCTAATGAGGTGATCTCGTTAATCAAATGACAACTTATGTCTATGGCTAGGAAACATAACCATCTTTGATTAACGAGCTAGTCAAGTAGAGGCATACTAGTGACACTCTGTTTGTCTATATATTCACACATGTATTATGTTTCCGGTTAATACAATTCTAGCATGAATAATAAACATTTATCATGATACAAGGAAATAAAAAATACTTTATTATTGCCTCTAGGGCATATTTCCTTCAGATCCGCCTTGATCAGTTTTGTGTCTTTGACCGCTACTGCCGCACGAAAGACGGCAAGGCATCTGTTGATGAACTTGTCGTATCATTCGTAGCTAGTAGAGCATGTCAATTTTTGTTAGTCCGATGGCGTGTATGAACTACATTTGTAATTTAACACTGCATGAAAATAGTATGGATTTGATGATTTGATTCGATGGATCAAATTATGGACCCGAACTTTGAATGCTAGCCCGGCCACTATCAGTGGCCCCGGATTAGTCAACTCCGGTTGTAGTAGATGCTCTGACGCACACGCGACGATCGCCCAGTACGGCCAGCGACCCTGACGCCGTAACCCGATCATTCCGGCTGGCCGCCGTGTCGGCCACGCAGGATATCTATCACCCGCCGCCCCGGCACGACACGAAAGCCCCGAGGCCGGGTTCCGTAGCAAAGGACGTCGTATGTACAGGCAGCGGTGCCACGCACCGACGGCTAATGTAATCTAACCTCCTCCCGGCCCGCACGAGCCGTGCAAGTCCTATAAAAACCACCGCGAGTGCCGCGAAGCACACCGCACCACACACCTCTCGCTCGGCTCTTTGGCTCTAGCTAGCTTTGCTATCGAGCAGTAACTTCGCGGCAGCAGCAGCGCCGGCAGCCACGGCGAGAGCTCGGCTGCAGTTTGACCGCCGGCGATGGAGCTGCCATCATCATGCAAGGGGACCAGGCGGAGAAGAGGGGGAAGGTGAAGAAGGGGTGGCTGGCGGTGTGGGTCGGCCAGGACCAGGCGGAGGCGGACGGGTTCCGGCGGTTCGTCATCCCCATCGCCTACCTCTACCACCCGCAGTTCCAGCGGCTGCTGGAGGCGGCCCGGGACACGTATGGCTACAGCTCGGCCGGCCCGCTCTGGCTGCCCTGCTCCGTCGACGACTTCCTCCGCCTGCGCGCGCTCGTCGACCGGGAGACGGCGCACTCGTCCTCGCACCGCGTGCACGTGCACGCCGGCGGACACATGCAGCACGGCCACTCCTTCGCCCCGTGCACCCGCGCCAAAGTCACCTCCTGATCTCGAGTTCTCAACCCACATCGACCATCGAGCCCGGGCCCGCCGGCTTTCGTCTGTTGAGCAGCGAGACTCCGAGAGCGCGCGAGCGGCGGGAGTTCATCTTTCTGCCGGAGACGACGCACATGTATACGTATTTCCTCCATTCCGAATTACTTGTCGCAGATATGGATGTATCTAGATGTATTTTAGTTCTAAATACATCCATTTCTGTGACGAGTAATTTGGAACGGAGGGAGTAGTACATAGAGAGGGAGAGAGATTCCAGATACAGAGACGCATGAGAGGCAGCAGTTGGTGATTAGTCCGTTACTGGCCGGTGAGAGCTGGCATAGCACAGGCCAAGATTGGAATTGCCATTTTTGTGTTGATTTGACATCAGGTGGTCGTCTGCTGAAACCAATATGCTTTTAGATTTTATTTTTCTACTAGGACTGACATGATTTATGCTGTCAAGCAAGACAAGAGCAAGGGGAAGTTAACTAGTGAGCTAACAAGCCTGCCGTGTTTGTCATATGTTTAAGTTATGTGTTGGGATCCAGATGTTTTGGTCAGAGACAGGTGCTTTACGCTTGCTGTCCAGATTTGTAACTTTACTTTGGTCATCTGTGCTGGGTGGTGTTGCAAGCTACAGTGGCAATGCAAAAAATATTTGTTCAGTTTTGTAATGGTAATTGGTGCCATTAGTTGTGCTTAATAGAAACAGGATTGTTAAGTTTCAGTCAACGATCTAAGTCTCAGCCGATGTTATATTCGTGGGATGTTACGTTAAGATTCGTGCAATTTTTTTAGTTTTTTTATTTCTTTCTTACATGTTACGCTATCGCATAGATTTGGTTAAGTCTCAGTCGACTAAGACCTACCCACATCCTAATAGAAAAGGTAGAGGTCTCGCATCTGAGTCCACAGGAAACACAGCCCGCTCCTAACCCTAGTCGCCGCCGCTCGTAATCTCGCCGCTGCCGAGGGCTGATGGCGGCGGCGAGGCCTTCCTCCATGGCGTTTCTAGGGCATGGCCACGGTGGAGTCTCGCGTGGTTGCCCCGGCCTGTTCCCGCGCTTTCATTCCCTACCACATCGGCGAGATGTTCTGCTGCGGGTGGCTCGGTCCGGTTGCACGTCTCGGTGCTCCTCCGACCGCGGTCATTGTCCTTCCTAATAGCTCCTCTCCTGGTCCAAAGAAGTAATAATATTCTTTCTTCTCCTACTATTCGCCTTAGCTTGATATAATATCCAGTGTTAGAGTCCCCTTATTTAATTTCTTTCTCCTTGCGTCTTTGCAACCATTTGAACTCTTTCTAAAAGTGTTTATTAATAGCATGAAGCCTGTACCAAGCAGTAACATTTTTATCCCACCATCTTAATTTTCTCCTAACCATTCTCAATTTCTACTGCCAAATCACAATGTTGGACTAGAATATCTAGCATTCCAAGATTTCACCACTACAACATTTAAATCCTCTATTAGTGCACAAGAATTATCATATCTACCTAGAGTGGGTTTATGATTTGTTCTCCAGTATCCAATATTAAAGGGGTATGATCATATATCTCTCTTTCCAATGAAGTAACCATTGACAAAGGGTATTTCTCTTCCCAATCTGAGCAAATTAAAATTATGTTCAATTTCTCAAATGTTGGATCATCTAAATTATTACCCAGATATAATTCTAATCGGCCAGTGGTAACTCACTAGGTCTAGCATGCTCAATTATAGCATTAAAAACTAAACTCCAGTGACCAGGTGTGTTCGGCTTATTCTTCTCAGAGCTCTTCCTAATAATATTGAAATCATTCCGTATCATACAACGTAAAGTATTTCTCTGGTATATTCTAGATAGTTCAACTAGAAATTCAAATTTCTCTCGGGTTGAGCAGCTCCGTACACAGTAACTAAATTCCAAGTCAGATCTACTTTTTTCTTTTTCATACGCTAGCATTATGACAGAATAATGCTCATGTTTAGAATCCAAAACCTTCAAAGAATCCTCATTAACTCCAACCAAAATACCTCCAGATTTCCCCCCAGTAGGAGTCCAATGCCATTAAAAGAAAAAGTCCTCCACATAAGGAGTGAAATTCACTCTTAGAGAAGTGCCCCTTCATGGTTTACTGAATACCCAGGAAATCTAGAGATTGAGCCAATACACACACTCTAATAAACCTTTTTTAAATTTCTCCAGCAATCCCTCTGGCATTCCAGAAAAATCCTTTCAGGTATGTCGTCTTCCAGCCTGACAAATTCTTAGAGGAGAAAACATGTTTGAATTTATCGAAGTATTTCTCCTCCAAAGCAATGTGAGAATTGTCTCCATCAGAACAGAGGTCATTTAAGTCAGCATCTCCAATGTCAATAGGACCTGGAGGGCTCATATGAAGATCATCTTTAGCAATAATATCTTTACTAGAAAGCATATCCAATCTAGCCAACTCTATTTTTCCCATTATCTCTATGTTATGCCCAATCAATCCATGGTGCAACCCAAATAAATCACAATGCATGAATACACGTCAAAAAGAGAAGGGTTATTCATGTCTAGAAGATTAGGAATAGAAGCATTACTGTAGTTGTCTTTTGTTGCTCCCTCTCTTTAGCCATGTCCTCCACTCTAACATCTTTGTCTTAAACCTAGGGCATCTTTTAGGAGGAAGTTATTTTCCATCCTTACCAACCTCCCCATCTTGACTACTGAAATCAGCAATACCTGGAATTTTCTCGATCACTTTTCCAAAAGACTCCCGTGAAGGAACAACCTCTGTCTCACTAGTAGTGTAATCTACAGGCTCCAAATAGTTACTCATTTTGCCAGCCCCATCGCTCGTAGGAACAAACACTTTTTTGTAGGTGTGTTTTTCAGACGTTTTCGTAGCTTAAACACGATTCTAAAACAGGCAGGTGCTTCCTGTCCTTGCTGTATGCGGACAAGTCGCAAGAAACAATGGTCAAACAGAACACATGTCCAGTTCACCAGAGGAGAGGGAAAGCATGGCACGTGTTTAAGCTACTGCATAAGAAAACCGAGTCGAACTAAATCACGACGAGCCACATTCGGCTTTCTTGTAGAAAGACAAAATCACGGTATGGTTTCTCTTCTTTCTCAGCCTGCATGCGCAGGCAGAGGCGCAGACGCCGGTTCGACCCGAGCCAGCCACGTACGCACGCACGCACGCGGGGCATTGAAAACAAAGAAAGAAACACATGCGCCAGCCGTAGAAGCTTCCATGGCATGTCTGGTCTGTCAGGCCGGTGAGCGTGCGAGCAAAGCGTCCCCGGCTCGACCGACCGAAAGATCTCTCATCCCTGCTCCGTACCACGACGGGAAAGAGAAAGAGAAAGGCGAGGCATAATCGCGCTGCCCGCCACTGTCGCGGTGTCCCTTATCACAGTATATCGCATGTCGCGAGAGGGGACTTTTCCGGACGTGGCCTTGACTTTTCTTTTTCCGGGAGATTCGGCGGCCGATTCGGCTTCGGCTTTTCCTTTGGTTGGCGGCACGTACTACGACCTTGGCACGCCCGGCCCCAACTTGCACATACGATCGGCATGCCGTCTCGTCCGTGGGACCAGCGCGTGAGCAGTGACGCCCACCGATGGCGAGGCTTTTGGAAGGAATATTTGCCGGTGACCAGCGATGATGATACGGAGGATTGATGATGGTGGCTTTGGATGTGGGCAGGGCGACGTTCGTTGCGTGCCCCCCGTGGCTCCGTTGCTCTCAGCGCCAAGCGGCCGGGATAGATACATAGCTATAGAGCACGTACCCCCGGTCGAATCCCTCCTACACCACACCCCTGTTCATCATGGCACCATCGACCAGGATTCCATGAACATTGCTTCTTGATCGTTCGCGGCCACGCAACACCTTTCTACGCACTGTATGCACGAGAGCAACCGCCAGTGGTCGAGCCATGGTGGTACATATCCTTTGGAAGAACGCTCGTGGTAGCAGCTTATCTCCGCTGCAGGAGGCTGTTTCGTGTCCAGGCGGGCCGGGCCATGGCAAATGGTCATGTCGGTCGTGCCTGTGGCTGTGAGGCCATGATGCAGTCTAGTACTCCCTCCGTTCGAAATTACTTGTCACAAAAAATGAATGTATCTACAACTAAAGTACATTTAGATACATTCATTTCTTAGACGAGTAATTCCGAACGGAGGGATAGTATGAACACACGTATTTCTCCCGGTTATTCCGATGGGGTAATGATCGGACCGGTCGGTAACGTTCTTGGCCGAAGATCGGCGACGGCGACACGGGTAGTCCCATCGCTTGTCGTAGGTTCACAACTTAGTGGCCGGATCGACACGGTTTGTTCAATCAGTTGATCAAAGACGAGACGGATGGGACGGGGGCCGTGCTCCGCCGGGCAATGAGCACCGAGCCTGTGGCGACATTCTTGATTTGCTGACGCATGCACTGAATGGACTGCCGCCTGCTTACCGGCCTTGCAGATTATTGCATGGAACTGAATTACTGCTTTGCTCGCACGGCACCTCCAGCTTCTGCATGCATGCATGTGTTAGCTTATCCATCTCGTCATTGTCACGCACGCAAGTTCATGGATGGATTTGCTAGCTGCTCCAATGGCCAATCAGGCGAGCGGATCGATGGTGTGGTCTCTTGTAGGTGAAGAACTAGAATGACTCGGATTAGAAAAGAGGAGTACCAAGTTGATTGATCGGTCGTGCGACGTCGCCTCCCGCTTTCTATCGTGGCGGTCGAGCTCATGGATGGATCGCTTTTCACCCGGGCCGAGAGCGAAACAAGTGCCAAAGCAGAGTGTCGATCACTTCGTAATTATATAAACAAACTCAAAGTTATCACGCGCAAACTGAAGACCTAACTAAAGTACGGTACGTTCACTTCATCACTTGGGCACCACCACCCAGAATAAGCCAGTGGAGAAGTACGTAGTACGTCCCGTGCAAACTTTTCCCGGCTAGCTACTCACGAAGAGCCGACGTAATATCAATGCGAGAACACACAAGATGGGCCTACGGCCTACGGTATCGTTTGCCATGCCGCGGCAGCTGCAGTGGGATACAGTGTAGTAGTGCCATACTCCCACTCACCAGCCGCACAAGCAAAGCAGCAAGCATATATCCGGTTTGCTTTGCCCGACGCGTGCATCGCACCATGCATGCATGCAAATGTCCATGCCGGCATGCTCCCGGCGCGGGCTCGAGGACACTAGGAGAGCAATCCACCGTACGTACGGGGCCGGGCGCGCACTACCGACTGATCCAGCGTTTTCACCGGTCGAAGCGGGAGAGAATGAGAGCGAAACTGGCAAAGCCGCGCGGCCGTGTAGACCCCTCGGCCGGCGAGGAAGCGAGCCGCGCGCGCGCACTGAGCGCAGCCAGTACGCGGCCGGCGTCTCGATGGCTGTCACGGGCGCGACCACGCGAGGGTTACCGCGATGTCGGCGCACGCACGCACCGCGTACATCTATCACCGTCCATGGTGCCGTGGCAGCGCCAACGCCCGCGCCTGGCTGGATTATCCAGTCGTATCGTGGTAAGTAGTAACACGCATGGATGATGTGGATCATGGATGGACGTCTGCCGGGACCCGGCGAGTTGCATGCGCTGGGGCGTGGAATCACGTACGCAACCGTCCGGCCCGGCCGAGTGCGGCAGGCCCTAGCCTGGGCCGTGTGGTCGTGGCCGTTCGAACGTACGACGGCCGGTTTAGTTTGATTTCGTCTCCTATGATCAGGTGGGCAGACAGCTGGGTGGGTGCGAGGAGGGGAAGTGGTAACGAATCCTCCTATATCACTGGAAGCTGGGAGCCTGAGATTTGGCTGGGTTAAAGTTCGTTTATCTGACTCTCGAAAAAAAAAAGTTCGTTTATCTATGCATTCATACTTTGTGTTTTCTCCGAAACACGGTACAAACGCTAACGACCACATACACACACTCACCCCTATGAATACATTTGAACGACTAAACCAACAGATTTTTTTTTTTAAACGGAGGAATTTTTTTTCCTCTTCAATTAAATAAGGAAGAGTAGAGTTTAGAGTTTTACAACACACTCACAAATAAACGGCATGACAATTACTCGTACAATATGATGTTCCCTAGCTTTCTTGCGCCAGCAGTAACCCAAAGTTTAGCATCTTCTAAAATGTTGGTTAGGAGGACCGGCAGTGGTGCGCTTTTTCGACGGAAAACGCAGGCGTTTCTCTCATTCCAAATGATCCAAGAAACGAGCATGGTGAGGGAAGCCATTGCGTGGCGGTGAGGGTTGCGGTCGTAGGTTCTTTTTTGCCACCACTCAGGGACGGTTACTTCTAACTGCCAATCGGAGGTGTCCATGTGTGTGAGCCCAAGCTTCTCGATGATTGATCTCCAGAGCCTAAGTGTGTAGCGACACTTGACAAAGAGGTGTATCCCCGTTTCTTGTTCTCTTCTGCAAAGCGGGCAAGGGCCACAGTTTGGCCAACCACGCTTCTCCAAACGATCGGCAGTCCAATCCTACCTTGCAAAGCCAACCAAGCAAAGAATTTAATCTTTGGAGGTGCCCAAGCCTTCCACACCATGCGGTCCATGGGGGACAGAGTCAGGCCTAGAAATTGCGCTTTGTAGGCGGTGCTCGCCGTGTAGATCCCATTGTTCGCATGCTTCCAAATAATGTCGTCTTCGGCTTGCTCATCGAGGTGGAAGTCATGCGGAGTGGGACACGACCTTCAACACACATGTGTTGCATGCCTTATCATCTTCCCTCTCCGACCACTGCCCTCTTATGCTTGTGGTATAGAGCACTCTATACCGATGAAAGAATAGATAAATGAATCCAAAAAATATATGAGCACCTGTTTCAAGTCTAGAGCTTGAATCAGGATGCGCTAGTTTTACCGCAAAGAACCTAACCATTTACACTATGCTCAGCTTGTATGTCGTGGTTAATTAGAACTTAGAAGGCTCAACACCAACCTTAACTAGCGTCTTCATGTGTAAGAATATTTTATCGTCTATCAAAGATAACTCACGGACCTTGGTGACGAAGTGTTGGATATTATAAACAATTTTGTAGTAACAGTAAAGTGGAACCGAAACTTGTCGTGATGTAATACGAAGTTCCGGGAGCATAAGTGAAGATGGCCCTTGTGGATTTACAGCAGACTTCACATCAATGCTTAATTATATCGCAAAGCTGCTTTGAAGGTTGCATATAAGATACTTCATAAAAAAGTTATATAAGATATGTTGTCCGGGAACATATCCTTATCTCAAATTACCCTCCCGTGTCGCTTTTGGAGATGACGGGGACGACCCTTCCCTGCGGCCGCAAGCTCCCTCCTTCCTCTCTCACCGCAATCAGAGGGCGCGGCCAGGAAAAGCCTGTCCGGCATTAACGGCGGTGGGGCGCTTCGCCTCCTCGTTTAGGGGTGCCAGTACGTGGTGGCACTGTTGGGCTGGGGCGGCGCCTTGGTGAGGGGCATGGTGGCAGCTTCCTGCCACGACGGCCCTTGTCCCCGGGCGCGCCGATCTCAGGAAGATGGCGAGACAGTGGCCCTTGACAAGTTATGGTGGTGACGGCGGTTCGTGTGAGAGGTTCGGTTGTGGCCGTGGTCGACGCGGTCGAAGCTGCTAGGTGGCCGGAGTTGCTGGTCTTTAGAAAGCTCCCCGTTAAGATCTGGCCAGAGGCCATATCTAACGGGGCGCTGGCTGCTGCTCCCTTCGGATGTGCTACCTGGAGAGGTGTCTGGCCCTCAACACCCATCAATGCATGGTATTCTTCAACTAATCGTTACTCTCAGCGCAAGGGAGAGGTTCGGAGATGGATATCGAGGCGGCGACCTTAGGTGGTGGGCTTTTCGGTTGGCTCTGCGGCGGGCCTCTAGTGGCGGCGGTGGGTGGCTCTGGCATCTGCTTTGCTGTGGAATGGGTGGTGCCCAGAGCTAGTTCTGGAGGTGTCGGCTTCATCGTAGCGCCTGACTTTTTCGTCGTTGTTACTCGAGAAGTGATACGTCCCAAACGTGTCTATAATTTTTGATATTTCATGCTACTATATTAACATATATACATAGATTGGACATATTTTATCATTGGACTAACCTATCGATTCAGTTCCCATGGTCAATTCCTATTTTCTGCTGTTTTTGGAATCTCAGGAAATCGCCATATAAAATGTTTACAAAAAAAGAGGTGTTTTCTCACCGAAAAGAAGACCAATAGACTAAGGCACAACATCTGGTGGGCTCCTCGGTGCCTAGACCTCCTACCCCTCTAGACCTCCGTCTTACAAGGGCGCCTAGTGGGGATGGGTGGTACGGCATGTGGGGATCCTAGGCCACCTCCGGTGCCCAATTAGTTATATGTACCCCGGATATACCCCCAAAATCCTACCTCAAATTATTACAGATTTTTCACGTTGTCGCCATTCTCTGTTCTAATGCGATTTTTTTTTAGCCCTGATCTGGCCCTCTTTTTTACACAACTAGTTCCCATCCTCTTTTTTTTAAGTAGTAAGTAGAAACAAGCTACGTTTTACACATGTAGCATGTCTGCACCCCAAGATGAAATACAGCCCACGAGAGAGAAACCATGTTTGAGACAACAGCTAGTAGAAGGGCCCCACCAAAGAAAGAAACCTTGCCTAAACCTAGTTCCCAAATCCGAACAGGAACTTAATCCAGAGGGTGGCTCCAACAGATACAATCCAACAGTTGGGCGATGAGCAAAGCCAGACTAAAGTCCGGCCAATTTAATTGTCCTCATGCATCAACATCTCCTGTGGCCGTGGGGCAGCAGTCACGTACAGCAAACATGTCAATTTTTTCGCTTGCACAGCTCAAGAAAACAATTCCACCTGCCACGGCCGCCGTCGTGGGCCAGGCGCGCCACGACCAAAGGACGACGTACGTACGACCTGTGCACCACCCGCCGGTCGGGCCCGGCGACAGCGTGCCCCTCCTTCTCCGTTGCCATCTCTCCGTCCGTCCAAACCACATCGCACCTTCCACTAGCGCGCATGGCTCCACCGCCAACCTACCCATCCCCCTCACCGCAACTGAGGCCTGACGCGCACGCGACGGTCGACTTGTACGGCCAGCGACCCCGACGCCGTAACCCGATTATTCCGACGGGCCGCCGTGTCAGCCACGCACACGATCCATCACCCGCGCGCCGTCCCGACCCGACACGGAAGCCCCGACGCCGGACCGTAGCAAAGGACGCCGTACGTACAGGCAGCGCACGGGTGCGCTACGCACCGCCGGCTAATCTAATCTAATCTTCCAATCTCCTCCCGGCCGCACGAGCCGTGCAAGTCCTATAAAAAGCACCGCGAGTGCCGCGAACCACACCGCACCACACACACAAACACACACATCTGGATTGGCTCCTTGGCCTGCAATAGAGCAGTGACCTCTTAGCACCTGCCACCAGCGGCGCCAGCGACGGCGAGAGGGCGGCTGCAGTTGGACCGCCGGAGAGCGAGCTGCCACCATCATGCAAGGGGACCAGGCGGAGAAGAAGGGGAAGGTGAAGAAGGGGTGGCTGGCGGTGCGGGTCGGCCAGGCCCAGGCGGAGCAGCAGGGCGACGGCTTCCGGCGGTTCGTCATCCCCATCGCCTACCTCTACCATCCGCTCTTCCAGCGGCTGCTGGAGGCGGCCCGGGACACGTACGGCTACAACTCGGCCGGCCCGCTCTGGCTGCCCTGCTCCGTCGACGAGTTCCTCCGCCTCCGCGCGCTCGTCGACCGGGAGACGGCGCACTCGCACTCCTCGTCGCACCGCGTGCACGCCGGCGGCCACCAGCAGCAGGCCTACTCCCGCGCCAAAATCACGTCCTGATCGACCATCGAGCCCCGGCCCGCCGGCTTTCGTCTGTTGAGCACTGGAGCGCGCGAGCGGGAGGAGTTCATCTTTCTGCCGCCTGCCGGAGATGACAGACACACAATCGTACATAGAGAGGGAGAGAGATACCAGATACGCAGACGCATGAGAGGCAGTCAGTAGGTGATTAGTCCTTACCGGCCGGTGACAGCAGGTATAGCACAGGCCAAGATTTGATTGGTCATTTTTGTATTGATTGGTATCAGGTGGCCTTGGTATCAGGTGGCCTGATGAAACCAGTAGGCTTTTGGATGTGTTTTTTCTACGATTAAAATGGTTTATGTTGTAAGATAATATCAAAGGGGAAGTTAGGGCATCTCCAACGCCGATCTCCAAACCGGAGACAACATCTGTCTATGGATCGGAGAAAATCAATCCGCCGACACGGATGCAGGAGCCGATCATCCGACTGTAGTTGTATATATTTCAAACCGGATTTCAATTAATCAGACGATTTTCATCAAACACGACAAAATTCCTCAAAATTCGGATAGAAAATATACAAATCATCCATAAATAGCATGATGTGTCTACTACAATAATAGTTCAACTCAACGAGATTAACCGGATGTTCAATAAATTTTTCATGATCTGATTATGTTATCCCACACACACTACACCTTGAGCTTCATTCAACAATGTATGTGCATGAATGGTCTGCCTTGTGACCTGTACTACGTTGCAGGCTAGACAATGTGTAGAGAACCAATGAGTGAAGGAATTAATCAATCAATATGTACATTAGGAAGAGGCAAAAATTATGATCTTCATGGTTGCCATGCGCAATGGCCACATTGCCTCCATAATACTTCATGACGGAGTTCTCGATGGTGTACTATCAATACACTAAGGACTTGACATTGCACTTATAGATGATGTGCATGTTATAGGACACAGTGTGCTTTCGCGCATGAAACAAACCATGCACGCGCTGCTAAAAAAACACTCTTCGGCTCCTGCCTACAAAGTCCGCAGATACGGCCAACCACACATCGCATAACAACTTACCCCCCTTCACTGAGTACCCCGCAATCCTTCGTACTTAAAAAACGACATGAATTTGAAAAATAAGCTCAATACTATTTGACCGAACACCTGCCCATTGTGGTGTCCACCATGGACGGTGTCAATAGGGGGGCGGAGAGTACGTGGGCCGCGGACGTATCCTAGTGTGGTGTCTGCCATTTCAAAAAGAAAGGCATGTTTATTGTAAAAAAAATCCAGACTTTTATTATTATTATTATTATTCCCATATAAGATGTATATACACCAGGAATCGAAGGGTATTTCCCCACTAGTGATGCTATTCTTACATACAAGTCTTACGCACGAATAGGATTTCTGAAGAAAGAGATCACGCGTTACTATCATCTTTTTCCTCCTCCATAAGAAAAGCACCTTCTCCTCCCATCGATGCCGCCACCGGTCCGCCCCATCTCTGATGGCCACTGGGCCATGGAGGTGCGGAGGATCTCGGCCCCCGCCGGTGGGAGGTACTCCATTCTTGTTCTTGTTAGATTCACCTTTTTGGTTGGGGTTGTATGACGACGACGTGTCCTTTGGTAGGAATAATGTCTCCCACGTTCTATTCATATCTCGATGGTGCGGCTGGTATCGTCGGAGGACGTGTGGAGGTGTTTCTCCGTTGGATCTCGCGGGATTCGGTCGGTGCTAGTTTTTGATGGATCTGTTTAGATCTGATCTTCGTTTGAGTGTTTACAGGTTTGATCCTTCTGATCGACAACTTTTCTCATCAGCGATGGTTGATGCGCTGGCTCTATGGGGCCTTAGCACGACGACTTCCCGACTGTCGACTACAATAAGGTTTGCCCGGCTCGAGTCATGGAGGGCGATGACAGCTGCGCGCCTTCGGCTCGCTCCAGTGCTTGTAGACGTCGCAAGTTTGTCCACGACATGGTTGTAATTTGTATTACCTCTATTTATTTTATTATCGTGATTGAAGATGAATAGATTGAAAGTAAAAAAAAATCTGAAGAAAGAAACACACGCATCGGCAGTAGAAGCTTCCATGAGTGGTAGGTCGGTTGGTCAGGCCGGCGACCGTGCAAGAAAAGCGTCCCCAGCTCCACCGAAAGCCACTGCTGCTACAGTATCCCACACACTCACTAGTTAGCCAGTAGCGTCCGTCATCCATCTCTCCTCCGTACGACGGCCGGGGAAAAGAAAATGCATCGGCATTCGTGGCGCTGCCCGCCATTGTGTCGGTGTCCCTTATCATGGCCATGGCATATCGCGAGAGCCTTTTTCCAGACGCGGCTGAGCTTGACTTGCTTTTTCCGGGAGATTTGGCGGCCGATTCGCCCGACCCGGGGCACTGCCGCCCGGCCCTCCGGAGCCTCTTCCTCCTCGGCTTTTCCTTTGCTTGGCGGCACGTAGTACGACCCGGCCCCCCAACTTGCTGCAGTGCACCGTGTTTGCTTGGCATCTCATCTCGGCCACGCGTGGCCGCCACTGGAGGCAAGTCAGTCAACCGCGAATCAAAGCAGAGGACGATCGGCTTCCCGTCTCGTCCATGGGGCCAGCGAGTGAACAGTGACGGCCACCAATGGCGAAGCTTTTGGAAGGAATATTTGCCGGTGAGGCTTTCGAATTTCGATGGACGTCTCTGTCGCTCTCAGCGCCAAAGCGCCAAGCGGCCCGTACTACTACCATCATGGCATCATCGACCCCGATTCCGCGAACATTGCTTCTTGATCGTTCGCGGCCACGCAACACCTTTCTACGTACTGTATGCACGAGACCAACCGCGCGCGACGGGTCGAGCTGTGGTACAGAAGTGCACGCAGTTTTGTGTCCAAATACGCCATGGTAAATGGTTGTGTCGCCTGTGAGGCCGTGAGGCAGCCTAGCAGTATGAACACATTCTAGTCCCGGTGATTCCGAGGGCGTGATGACCCGACCGGTCGGTAACGTTTCTGGCCGAAGATCGGCGACGGCGACACGGCCGGGGAGTCCCATCACTAGCTTGTCCGTAGGTTCAGTACCTAGTTGGTGGCCGGATCGGCGCGGTTTGTGTTCCATCGTCTAGCTCAGTCGAGAGACGACGGACGGGACGTGTGCCGTGCTCCGCCGGGCAGCGCGCACAAGCAGTCAAGCACAAACTTCTGGTGCCATTCTTGATTTGCTGACGCACTGCATGGACTTCAGGCGCCTGCTCCATTTCTACCGGGTTTGCACACAGCATGGCACGGAGTTACGTGCTGCTTTGCTCAGACGGCACCTGCAGCTTCTGCATGCACGCGCTATCTCGTCATCGTCGTGCTGCCACATTATGGTCGCCGGCGGATGTGATCACGCACGCAAGTTCATCGATCCATTTGCTAGCTGCGCCAATGGCCAATCAGGCGAGTCGATCGATCGTACGGTTTCTTGTAGGTGAGGTACGTAGTAGAATGAATCGGACTCGAAAAGAGAGGTGATCGAGTTACTGCCGGCGCACGAAGTTGATCGGTGGTACGACGTCGCCTCCCGCTTTTTATCATGGCGGTCGAGCTCGGTCCATCGCTTTTCACCCGGGGAGTGAGAGCGAAACAAGTAACTCGAAGTTTATCTTGTTGGCATGCGCAAACTCAAGACCTAATTAAAGTACGTTAACTTAAACACCACCCATATTATATTGTAAGTTAAGAGCATCTCCACTCGCACCCCAACAGGTCCCCTAGAGCGCATCTTTTAGTGCCGGCGACGAAAAATCGGCCAGTCACGCCCCCAACCACTCATTTATCATCGGTTTGGGCCGAAATAGCAGCCGGCAAATCCGAGCCGAACCCACCCCCCCGGGGATGCCTGGGAGCGCCGGCCGAAGCGAAAAGGCGCGTGGCCCACGCTGTAGGCGACTCCAGGCATATTCCCGCCGTTTTGCCCGCCCTTTCCCTCCATTCCCCCCATTGCTTCCCCCTTCTCCCTCACCGTTCCTGCCATTCTCCTCATCAGACCAGTCGCCATGCCGCCGAAGAAATATGTTTGTCCTCGCGCCGCCGCGCCGATGCCACCCAGCCGAAGCAGAGGAAGCTGAGGGCACTGATGCCAAGACCACCGGGCGTGACCAACGCCGAGTTGAGGGCGGACGTTCAGCGCCGGGAGATGGTCACCGCCGATAGGCGGAACAGGCTCGTCAAGAGGGCCAGGGACGCGGCGGCGATGGCGGTGGAGCAGGCAGAAGCGTCTCGCGCGGGAATGATGAACCTGCCGCCCGGCCACTGCCTACAAGCCGCATGGGGGATCCAAGCGAGTGTCGTGTCGCCCTCCCCACCGTAATGGGGGTATGCACCATTTCCCGGCTATTCCGACGGCGACGCGCATGGCGGGTTCAACCCCAACATCACCTTCCCGCATGGCGCGCCGCCGCGTGCATCGCCCTCCTGCCTCAACCCTGACCAGCGCACTCCCTCCCCCGCATTCACCGCCGGCCTCAACACCCAGTTGTCGAACGGCTACAATCGTCGATCGAGTAATGCATCGCCGACGCCAAGAACAACGCCGCAAAGAGGGAGGAGAAATCCGACGCGCGCTGGTCGGCGTTGATGACGAAGCAGGACGTGAAGCTCGACCTTCTCAGGACCAATGTCGCCGCGAAGAAGAGGAACACCGACCTGACGTTCTTGATGGGAGCAGACATGTCGAGGATGGACGAGCAGGTCAAGGCGTGGTACCTGGCGGAGCGCGGCCTCATCCTGAACCAGATGCCCGGGCCGGCTTCCACCACCACCCCTACGCCCACGCCGACATCAACGCCGACGCCCAGCCCAAGCGATGAAGCCACGCCACCGACCACCACCCCGAGCACAAAAGCCACGCCGACGCCGAGCACGCCGACACCGGCCTGTCCCACGCAAGACAATCATCCAGATTCGCCCCCATCCCCCGCGCGCTCGGCCACCACCCTGCCGATCCCGGCGCTGCTGTTGGGAAACATAGCATGAAATTTCAAAAAAAAATCCTACGCTCATGCAAGATCTATCTAGGAGATGCATAGCAACGAGAGGGGAGAGTGTGTCCACGCACCCTTGTAGACGAAAGGGGAAGCGTTTGACAACGCGGTTGAATGCAGTCGAACTTCTTCTCATTCCGACCGATCAAGCACCGAACGTGCGGCACCTTCGAGTTCTGCACACATTCAGCTTGATGACGTCCCTCGAACTCGTGATCCAGCAAAGTGTCGAGGGAGAGTTTCGCCAGGACGACGGTGTGGTGACGGTGATGGTTAAGTGATCCGTGCAGGTCTTCGCCTAAGCACTATGTGAATAAGACCGGAGGCGTAAACTGTGGATGGGGGCGCCGCACACGGCTAACAATCGTTGGTGTGTGTTCTAGCGGTGCCCCCCCACATATATAGAGGTTGGAGGGGAGGAGAGGCAGCCAAGGGGGCGCCCCAAGTAGGAGGAATCCTACTTGGGCGCCTCCCCAATTCGGCCTCCCCCCTTTCCATAAGTTTCGGAGGGGGAAGGAAGGAGGAGGGAAGAAAGGGGGAAGCTGAATCCCTCCCCTTCCTTCTCTCTTCCTCTCTTTCCTTCTCCTTCTATTTCGGTCTATATGGGGTTGCACCAGCCCCTTGTGGGCTGGTCTGTCCCTCTCTTGGCCCATAAGGCCCATAACTTTGTCAGGGGTGCCCGGAACCCCTTTCGGTGACCCGATATGTACCCAATACCCTCCGGAACACTTTCGGTGTTCGAATACTATCGTACTATATATCAATATTTACCTCTCGACCATTTCGAGACTCCTCGTCATGCCCGTGATCTCATCTGGGACTCCGAACAACATTGGGTCACTAAATCACATAACTCATATAATACGAAATCGTCATCGAACGTTAAGCGTGCGGACCCTGCGGGTTCGAGAACTATGTAGACATGACCGAGACACCTCTCCGGTCAATAAACAATAACGGAACCTGGATGCTCATATTGGCTCCTATATATTCTACGAAGATCTTTATCGGTCGAACCATTATGACAACATACGTTATTCCCTTTGTCATCGGTATGTTACTTGCCCGAGATTCGATCGTCGGTATCTCATACCTAGTTCAATCTCGTAACCGGCAAGTCTCTTTACTCATTCCGTAATACATCATCCCGCAACTAACTCATTAGTCACATTGCTTGCAAGGCTTCTTATGATGTATATTACGAGATGGCCCAGAGATACCTTTACGATACTCGGAGTGACAAATCCTAATCTTGATCTATGCCAACCCAACAAACACCTTCGGAGATACCTGTAGAGCATCTTTATAATCACCCAGTTATGTTGTGACGTTTGATAGCACACAAGGCATTTATCAGGTATCCGGGAGTTGCATAATCTCATAGTCGAAGGAATATGTATTTGACATGAAGAAAGCAATAGCAATAAAACTGAACGATCAACATGCTAAGCTAACGGATGGGTCTTGTCCATCACATCATTCTCCTAATGATGTGATCCCGTTCATCAAATGACAACACATGTCTATGGTTAGGAAACTTAACCATCTTTGATGAACGAGCTAGTCTAGTAGAGGCTTACTAGGGACACGGTGTTTTGTCTATGTATCCACACATGTATCAAGTTTCTGGTTAATACAATTCTAGCATGAATAATAAATATTTATCATGATATAAGGAAATATAAAATAACAACTTTATTATTACCTTTAGGGCATATTTCCTTCAGTCTCCCACTTGCACTAGATTCAATAATCTAGTTCACATCGCCATGTGATTAACACCAATGGTTCACATCACCATGTGATTAACATCCATAGTTCACATCGCCATGTGACCAACATCCAAAGGGTTTACTAGAGTCAATAATCTAGCTCACATCACTATGTGATTAACACCCAAAGAGTACTAAGGTGTGATCATGTTTTGCTTGTGAGAGAAGTTTAGTCAACGGGTCTGCCACATTCAGATCCGTATGTATTTTGCAAATTTCTATGTCTACAATGCTCTGCATGGAGCTACTCTAGCTAATTGCTCCCACTTTCAATACGTATCCAGATTGAGACTCAGAGTCATATGGATCGGTGTAAAAGCTTGCATTGACGTAACTCTTTACGACGAACTCTTTATCACCTTCATAACCGAGAAATATTTCCTTAGTCCTCATAGGTAACCAGTGGCGATTCCACTAGGGAGGCTTCAATAGGCTTAAGCCTACCCTCCAAAATCCTATTTAAGCTAAACATAACACTTGACAAGTATATTCTGGTGCTTTACATGCAACAATTGCAATGCATTTGCTAATTAGACTTAGGAAATTTGTGTTTTAAGCCTACCCTCCAATGTCCTGCTAGATTCGCCACTGTAGGTAACTAAGGATAACTTTGACCGTTGTCCAGTGATCCACTCCTGGATCACTGTCGTACCCTCTATCCAAACTCATGGCAAGGTACACAATAGGTCTGGTACACATCATAGCATATTTTATAGAACCTATGGTATTAGGCATAGGGAATGATTTTCATTCTCTTTCTATTTCCTACCGTGGTCGGGTTTTGAGTCATACTCAACTTCACACCTTACGACACAGGCAAGAACCCTTTCTTTGACTGATCCATTTTGAACTTTCTTCAAAACTTTGTCAAGGTATGTGTTTTGTGAAAGTCCTATTAAGCATCTTGATCTATCTGTATAGATCTTGATGCCTAATATATAAGCAGCTTCATCGAGGTCTTTCATTGAAAATTTCTTATTCAAGTATCCTTTTATGCTATCCAGAAATTAGATATCATTTCCAATCAATAATATGTCATCCACATATAATATCAGAAATGCAACAGAGCTCCCACTCACTTTCTTGTAAATACAGGCTTCACCGTAAGTGTGTATATACCATATGCTTTTATCACCTTACCAAAGCGTATATCCCAACTCCGAGATGCTTGCACCAGTCCATAGATGGATCACTGGAGTTTGCACGCTTTGTTAGCACCTTTAGGATCGACAAAACCTTTTGGTTGCATCATATACAACTCTTCTTTAAGAAATCCATTAAGGAATGCAGTTTTAACATCTAGTTGCCAGATTTCATAAAATGCGGCAATTGCTAACATGATTCGGACAGACTTAAGCATCGCTATGAGTGAGAAAATTTCATCGTAGTCAACACCTTGAACTTGTTGAAAACCTTTTGCGACAAGTCGAGCTTTGTAGATAGTAATACTGACTATGGAATAAGGAGTGGCAAGAGCCTAAGTTTGGGGATGCCCAAGGCACCCCAAGGTAATATTTAAGGGCAACCAATAGCCTAATCTTGGGGATGCCCCGGAAGGCATCCCCTCTTTCGTCTCTGTCTATCGATAACTTTACCTGAGGCTATATTTTTATTCACCATATCCATCACTGTCCGTCTTCCTCTTGAAGATCCATTTATTCTCAGTGGCTTGCCGATCATTGGGCAAGTCCACCAAAGTCCACACTTTGTTCTCATACATGGATCCTATCTCAGATTTCATGGCCTCAAGCCATCTGTCGCAATCTGGGCTCATCATAGCTTCTTCATAGTTCGTAGGTTCGTCATGGTCTAGTAACATGACTTCCAGAACAGGGTTACTGTACCACTCAGGTGCGGAATGTGCTCTGTTCGACCTACGAGGTCCAGTAGTAACTTGATTTGAAGTTTCATGATCATTATCATTAGCTTCCTCTCCAGTTGGTGTAGGCATCACGGGAAAGGATTTTTCTGATGAGCTACTTTCCAATTCAAGAGAAGGTACAATTACCTCATCAAGTTCTACTTTGCTCCCACTCACTTCTTTCGAGAGAAACTCCTTCTCTAGAAAGGATCCATTCTTAGCAACAAAGATCTTGCCTTCGGATCTGTGGTAGAAGGTGTACCCAACAGTTTCTTTTGGGTATCATATGAAGACACACTTCTCTGATTTGGGTTCGAGCTTATCAGGCTGAAGCTTTTTGACATAAGCATCGCAACCCACAACTTTAAGAAACGACAGCTTAGGTTTCTCACCAAACCACGGTTCATACGGTGTTGTCTCAACGGATTTAGATGGTGCCCTATTTAACGTGAATGCAACTGTCTCTAATGCATAACCCCAAAACGATAGTGGTAAATCGAGAAGAGACATCATAGATCGCACCAGATCTTAATAAAGTATGATTACGATGTTCGGACACACCATTACGCTGTGGTGTTCCAGGTGGTGTGAGTTGTGAAACTATTCCATATTGTTTTAAATGAAGGCCAAACTCGTAACTCAAATAGTCGCCTCCGCGATCAGATCATAGAAACTTTATTTTCTTGTTACGATGATTCTCCATTTCACTCTGAAATTCTTTGGACTTTTCAAACGTTTCACTCTTGTGTTTCATTAAGTAGATATACCCATATCTGCTCAAATCATCTGTGAATGTCAGAAAATAACGATACTCGCCGCGAGCTTCAATACTCATTGGATCGCATACATCGGTATGTATTATTTCCAATAAGTCATTAGCTTGCTCCATTCTTTCGGAGAATAGAGTTTTAGTCATCTTGCCCAGGAGGCATGGTTCACAAGTATCAAATAATTCATAATCAAGTGATTCCAAAAGCCCATCTGCATGGAGTTTCTTAATGCACTTTACACCAATATGACCTAAACAGCAGTGCCACAAATATGTTGCACTATCATTATCAACTTATCATCTTTTGGCATCAATACTATTACTATGTGTATCACTATGATCGAGATTCAATAAACCATTTACATTGGGTGTATGACCATAGAAGGTTTTATTCAAGTAAACAGAACAACAATTATTCTTTGACTTAAATGAATAATCGTATTGCAATAAACATGATCCAATCATATTCATGCTCAACGCACACCAAATAACATTTATTTTAGGTTCTACACTAATCCCAAAGGTAAAGGGAGTGTGCGGTGGTGATCTTATCAACCTTGGAATCACTTCCGACACACATTGTCACCTCGCCCTTAACTAGTATCTGATCATTTTGCAACTCCTGTTCCGAGTTACAAATCATAGCAACTAAACCGGTATCAAATACTCAGGGGATACTATGAACACTAGTAAAGTACACATCAATAACATGTATATCAAATATACCTTTGTTCACTTTGCCATCCTTCTTATCCGCCAAGTTTTTGGGGCAGTTCCTCTTCCAGTGACCATTTCCTTTGCAGTAGAAGCACTCAGTTTCAGGTTTGGGTTTAGCTTTGGGCTTCTTCACGAGAGTGGCAACTTGCTTGCCATTCTTCTTGAAGTTCCCTTTCTTTCCCTTGCCCTTTTTCTTGATAGTAGTCTGTTAACCATCAACACTTGATGCTCTTTCTTGATTTCTACCTTCGCCGATTTCAGCATCGCGAAGAGCTTGGGAATTGTTTTCATCATCCCTTGCATATTATAGTTCATCACGAACTTCTGGTAACTTGGTGTTAGTGACTAGAGAATTCTGTCAATCACTATCTTATCTGGAAGATTAACTCCCACTTGATTCAAGCGATTGTAGTCCCACACATTCTGAGTACATGCTCACTAGCTAATCTATTCTCCTCCATCTTGTAGGCAAAGTACTTGTCAGAGGTCTCATACCTCTTAACATGGGCATGAGTCTGAAATATCATTTTCAGCTCTTGGAACATCTCATATGCTCCATGGCGTTCAAAACATTTTTGAAGTCCCGTTTCTAAGCCGTAAAGCATGGCGCACTAAACTATTAAGTAGTCATCATACCGAGCTTGTCAAACGTTCATAACGTCTGCATCTGCTCCTGCAATAAGTCTGTCACCTAGCGGTGCATCAAGGACATAATTCTTCTATGCAGCAATGAGGGTAATCCTCAGATCACGGACCCAGTCTGCATCATTGCTACTATCATCTTTCAACTTAGTTTTCTCTAGTAACATATATAAAAAATAGGGGAGCTACAACGGGAGCTATTGATCTACAACATAATTTGCAAATGCTATCAGGACTAAGTTCATGATTAATTAAGTTCAATTAATGAAATTACTTAAGAACTCCCACTTAGATAGACATCCCTCAAGTCATCTGATGACCCACAAGTATAGGGGATCTATCGTAGTCCTTTCGATAAGTAAGAGTGTCGAACCCAACGAGGAGCAGAATGAAATGATAAGCGGTTTTCAGTAAGGTATTCTCTGCAAGCACTGAAATTAGCGGTAACAAATAGTTTTGTGACAAGGTAATTTGTAACGGGTAACAAGTAACAAGTGTAAATAAAGTGCAGCAAGATGGCCCAATCCTTTTTGTAGCAAAGGACAAGCCTGGACAAACTCTTATATAGAGAAAAGCGCTCCCGAGGACACATGGGAATTATCATCAAGCTAGTTTTCATCACGTTCATATGATTCGCGTTCGTTACTTTGATAATTTGGTATGTGGGTGGACCGGTGCTTGGGTGCTGTCCTTACTTGGACAAGCATCCCACTTATGATTAACTCCAATTGCAAGCATCTGCAACTACAAAAGAAGTATTAAGGTAAACCTAACCATAGCATGAAACATATGAATCCAAATCAGCCCCTTACGAAGCAATGCATAAACTAGGGTTTAAGCTTTTGTCACTCTAGCAACCCATCATCTACTTATTACTTCCCAATGCCTTCCTCTAGGACCAAATAATGGTGAAGTGTCATGTAGTCGACGTTCACATAACACCACTAGAGGAGAGACAACATACATCTCATCAAAATATCGAACGAATACCAAATTCACATGACTACTTATAGCAAGACTTCTCTCATGTCCTCAGGAACAAACGTAACTACTCACAAATCATATTCATGTTCATAATCAGAGGGGTATTAATATGCATAATGGATCTGAACATATGATCTTCCACCAAATAAACCAACTAGCATCAACTACAAGGAGTAATCAACACTACTAGCAACCCACAGGTACCAATCTGAGGCTTTGGGACGAATTTTGGATACAAGAGATGAACTAGGGTTTGAGAGGAGATGGTGCTGGTGAAGACGTTGATGGAGATTGACCTCCTCCCGATGAGAGGATCGTTGGTGATAACGATGGCGATGATTTCCCCCTCCCGGAGGGAAGTTTCCTCGACAGAACAGCTCTGCCGGAGCCCTAGATTGGTTCCGCCAAGGTTCCGCCTCGTGGCGGCGGAGTTTCTTCCCGAAAGCTTGCTTCTGATTTTTTCTCGGACGAAAGACTTCATATAGCAGAAGATGGGCATCGGAGGCCTGCCAGGGGTCCCACGAGGCAGGGGGCATGCCTAGGCTGGTAGGGGGCGCCCCCACCCTCGTGGCCAGGGTGTGGGCCCCTTCTGGTGGATTCTTTCGCCAGTATTTTTTATTAATTCCAAAATGACTTCCGTGAAGTTTCAGGACTTTTGGAGCTGTGCAGAATGGGTCTCTAATATTTGCTCCTTTTCTAGCCCAGAATTCCAGCTGCCGGCATTCTCCCTCTTCATGAAAACCTTGTAAAATAAGAGAGAATAGGCATAAGTATTGGGACATAGTGTGTAATAACAGCCCATAATGCAATAAATATTGATATAAAAGCATGATGCAAAATGGACGTACCAACTCTCCCAAGCTTAGACCTCGCGTGTCCTCAAGCGGAAGCCGATAACGATAAATATGTCCACATGTTTAGAGATAGAGGTGAAGGAAATATGCCCTAGAGGCAATAATAAAGTTATTATTTATTTCCTCATATCATGATAAATGTTTATTATTCATGCTAGAATTGTATTAACCGAAAACATAATACATGTGTGAATACATAGACAAACATAGTGTCACTAGTATGCCTCTACTAGACTAGCTCGTTAATCGAAGATGGTTGAGTTTCCTAGCCATGGACATGAGTTGTCATTTGATTAACGGGATCACATCATTAGGAGAATGATGTGATTGACTTGACCCATTCCGTTAGCTTAGCACTTGATCATTTAGTATGTTGCTATTGCTTTCTTCATGACTTATACATGTTCCTATGACTATGAGATTATGCAACTCCCGTTTACCGGAGGAACACTTTGTGTGCTACCAAATGTCACAACGTAACTGGGTGATTATAAAGGTGCTCTACAGGTGTCTCCAAAGGTACTTGTTGAGTTGGCGTATTTCGAGATTAGGATTTGTCACTCCGATTGTCGGAGAGGTATCTCTGGGCCCACTCGGTAATGCACATCACTATAAGCCTTGCAAGCATTGTGACTAATGAGTTAGTTGCGGGATGATGTATTACGGAACGAGTAAAGAGACTTGCCGGTAACGAGATTGAACTAGGTATTGAGATACCGACGATCGAATCTCGGGCAAGTAACATACCGATGACAAAGGGAACAACGTATGTTGTTATGCGGTTTGACCAATAAATATCTTTGTAGAATATGTGGGAGCTAATATGAGCATCCAGGTTCCGCTATTGGTTATTGACCGGAGACGTGTCTCGGTCATGTCTACATAGTTCTCGAACCCGTAGGGTCCGCACGCTTAAAGTTTGGTGACGATCGATATTATGAGTTTTTGTGTTTTGATGTACCGAAGGTAGTTTGGAGTTCTGGATATGATCACGGACTTGACGATGAGTCTCAAAATGGTCGAGACGTAAAGATTGATATATTGGATGACTATATTCGGACACCGGAAGTGTTCCGAGTGGTTTCAGAGAAAACCGGAGTGCCGGGGGGTTACCGGAACCCCCCGGGGGGTTAATTGGGCCTCATGGGCCTTAGTGGGACAAGAGGAGTGGCGGAGAGGGCAGCCGCGCGCCCCCTCCCCCTCTAGTCCGAATTGGACAAGGAGGGGGCGGCGCTCCCCTTTTTCCTTCTCCTCCTCTCTCCCTTCCTTCCCTCTCCTACTCCAACAAGGAAAAGTAGGAGTCCTACTCCCGGTGGGAGTAGGACTCCCCCCTTGGCGCGCCCTCCTCCTGGCCGGCCGCCTCCCCCCTTGCTCCTTTATATATGGGGGCAAGGGGCACCTCTAGACACAAGTTGATCTGTTGATCTATTCCAGCCGTGTGCGGTGCCCCCCTCCACCATCTTCCACCTCGGTCATATCGTAGCGGTGCTTAGGTGAAGCCCTGTGTCGGTAGCAACATCATCACCATCATCACGCCGTCGTGCTGACGGCACTCTCCCGTGAAGCTCGGCTGGATCGGAGTTCGCGGGACGTCATCGAGCGGAACGTGTGCTGAACTCGGAGGTGCCGTATGTTCGGTACTTGGATCGGTCGGATCGCAAAAACGTATGACTACATCAACCGCGTTGTGCTAACGCTTCTGCTTTCGGTCTACGAGGGTACATGGACAACACTCTCCCCTCTCGTTGCTATGCATCACCATGATCCTGCGTGTGCGTAGGAATTTTTTTGAAATTACTACGTTCCCCAACAGTGGCATCCGAGCCTGGTTTTATGCGTAGATGTTATATGCACGAGTAGAACACAAGTGATTTGTGGTCGATACAAGTCATACTGCTTACCAGCATGTCATACTTTGGTTCGGCGGTATTGTTGGATGAAGCGGCCCGGACTGACATTACGCGTACGCTTACGCGAGACTGGTTCTACCGACGTGCTTTGCACATAGGTGGCGGCCGGGTGTCAGTTTCTCCAACTTTAGTTGAACCGAGTGTGGCTACGCCCGGTCCTTGAGAAGGTTAAAACAGCACTAACTTGACGAACTATCGTTGTGGTTTTGATGCGTAGGTAAGAACGGTTCTTGCTCAGCCCGTAGCAGCCACGTAAAACTTTCAACAACAAAGTAGAGGACGTCTAACTTGTTTTTGCAAGGCATGTTGTGATGTGATATGGTCAAGGCTTGATGCTATATTTTATTGTATGAGATGATCATGTTTTGTAACCGAGTTATCAGCAACTGGCAGGAGCCATATGGTTGTCGCTTTATTGTATGCAATGCAATCACCCTGTAATTGTTTTACTTTATAACTAAGCGGTAGCGATAGTCGTAGAAGCAATAGTTGGCGAGACGACAACGATGCTACGATGGAGATCAAGGTGTCGCGCTGGTAACGATGGTGATCATGACGGTGCTTCGGAGATGGAGATCACAAGCACAAGATGATGATGGCCATATCATATCACTTATATTGATTGCATGTGATGTTTATCCTTTATGCATCTTATTTTGCTTTGATTGACGGTAGCATTATAAGATGATCTCTCACTGAATTTCAAGATAAAAGTGTTCTCCCTGAGTATGCACCGTTGCCAAAGTTCGTCGTGCCGAGACACCACGTGATGATCGGGTGTGATAAGTTCTACATTCATCTACAACGGGTGCAAGCCAGTTTTGCACACGCAGAATACTCGGGTTAAACTTGACGAGCCTAGCATATGCAGATATGGCCTCGGAACACTGAGACCGAAAGGTCGAGCGTGAATCATATAGTAGATATGATCAACATAGTGATGTTCACCATTGAAAACTAGTCCATCTCACGTTATGATCGGACATGGTTTAGTTTATTTGGATCACGTGATCACTTAGATGATTAGAGGGATGTCTATCTAAGTGGGAGCTCTTAAGTAATATGATTAATTGAACTTAAATTTATCATGAACTTAGTACCTGATAGTATTTTGCTTGTCTATGTTGATTGTAGATAGATGGCCCGTGCTGTTGTTCCGTTGAATTTTAATGCGTTCCTTGAGAAAGCAAAGTTGAAAGATGATGGTAGCAATTACACGGACTGGGTCCGTAACTTGAGGATTATCCTCATTGTTGCACAGAAGAATTACGTCCTGGAAGCACCGCTGGGTGCCAGGCTTGCTGTTGATTCAACTGACGACGTTAAGAATGTTTGGCAGAGCAAAGCTAATGACTACTCGATAGTTCAGTGTGCCATGCTTTATGGCTTAGAACCGGGACTTCAACGATGTTTTGAACGTCATGGAGCATATGAGATGTTCCAGGAGTTGAAGTTAATATTTCAAGCAAATGCCCGTATTGAGAGATATGAAGTCTCCAATAAGTTCTAGAGCTGTAAGATGAAGGAGAATAGTTCTGTCAGTGAACATATACTCAAAATTTCTGGGTATAACAATCACTTGATTCAACTGGGAGTTAATCTTCCAGATGATAGTGTCATTGACAGAATTCTTCAATCACTGCCACCAAGCTACAAGAGCTTCGTGATGAACTATAATATGCAAGGGATGGATAAGACAATTCCCGAGCTCTTCGCAATGCTAAAGGCTGCGGAGGTAGAAATCAAAAAGGAGCATCAAGTGTTGATGGTCAACAAGACCACCAGTTTCAAGAAAAAGGGCAAAGGGAAGAAGAAGGGGAACTTCAAGAAGAACAGCAAACAAGTTGCTACTCAAGAGAAGAAACCCAAGTCTGGACCTAAGCCTGAGACTGAGTGCTTGTACTGCAAGCAGACTGGTCACTGGAAGCGGAACTGCCCCAAGTATTTGGCGGATAAGAAGGATGGCAAGGTGAACAAAGGTATATGTGATATACATGTTATTGATGTGTACCTTACTAGAGCTCGCAGTAGCACCTGGGTATTTGATACTGGTTCTGTTGCTAATATTTGCAATTCGAAACAGGGACTACGGATTAAGCGAAGACTGGCTAAGGACGAGGTGACGATGCGCGTGCGAAATGGTTCCAAAGTCGATGTGATCACCATCGGCACGCTACCTCTACATCTACCTTCGGGATTAGTTTTAGAACTAAATAATTGTTATTTGGTGCCAGCTTTAAGCATGAACACTATATCTGGATCTTGTTTGATGCGAGACGGTTATTCATTTAAATCTGAGAATAATGGTTGTTCTATTTATATGAGTAATATCTTTTATGGTCATGCACCCTTGAAGAGTGGTCTATTTTTGTTGAATCTCGATAGTAGTGATACACATATTCATAAAGTTGAAGCCAAAAGATGCAGAGTTGATAATGATAGTGCAACTTATTTGTGGCACTGCCGTTTGGGTCATATTGGTGTAAAGCACATGAAGAAACTCCATACTGATGGACTTTTAGAATCACTTGATTATGAATCACTTGGTACTTGCAAACCATGCCTTATGGGCAAGATGACTAAAACACTGTTCTCCGGAACAATGGAGCGAGCAACAGATTTGTTGGAAATCATACATACTGATCTATGTGGTCCGATGAATGTTGAGGCTCGCGGCGGGTATCGTTATTTTCTCACCTTCACAGATGATTTGAGCAGATATGGGTATATCTACTTAATGAAACATAAGTCTGAAACATTTGAAAAGTTCAAAGAATTTCAGAGTGAAGTGGAAAATCATCGTAACAAGAAAATAAAGTTTCTACGATATGATCATGGAGGAGAATATTTGAGTTACGAGTTTGGTCTACATTTGAAACAATGCGGAATAGTTTCGCAACTCACGCCACGCGGAACACCACAGCGTAATGGTGTGTCCGAACGTCGTAATCGTACTTTACTAGATATGCTGTGATCTATGATGTCTCTTACTGATTTACCACTATCGTTTTGGGGTTATCCTTTAGAGACGGCTGCATTCACGTTAAATAGGGCACCATCGAAATCCGTTGAGATGACACCTTATGAACTGCGGTTTGGCAAGAAACCAAAGTTGTCGTTTCTTAAAGTTTGGGGTTGTGATGCTTATGTGAAAAAGCTTCAACCTGATAAGCTCGAACCCAAATCGGAGAAATGTGCCTTCATAGGATACCCAAAGGAAACTGTTGGGTACACCTTCTATCACAGATCCGAAGGCAAGACATTCGTTGCTAAGAATGGATCCTTTCTAGAGAAGGAGTTTCTCTCGAAAGAAGTGAGTGGGAGGAAAGTAGAACTTGATGAGGTAATTGTACCTGCTCCCTTATTGGAAAGTAGTTCATCACAAAAATCTGTTTCTGTGACTCCTACACCAATTAGTGAGGAAGCTAATGATGATATCATATAACATCAGATCAAGTTACTACCGAACCTCGTAGGTCAACCAGAGTAAGATCTGCACCAGAGTGGTACAGTAATCCTATTCTGGAGGTCATGTTACTTGACCAAGGCGAACCTACGAACTATGAGGAAGCGATGGTGAGCCCAGATTCCGCAAAATGGCTTGAGGCCATGAAATCTGATATGGGATCCATGTATGAGAACAAAGTGTGGACTTTGGTTGACTTTCCCAATGATCGGCAAGCCATAGAGAATAAATGGATCTTCAAGAAGAAGACTGACGCTGACGGTAATGTTACTGCCTACAAAGCTTGACTTGTTGCAAAAGGTTTTTGACAAGTTCAAGGAGTTTACTACGATGAGACTTTCCCACCCGCAGCGATGCTTAAGTCTGTCCGAATCATGTTAGCAATTGCCGCATTTTATGATTACGAAATTTGGCAAATGGATGTCAAAACTGCATTCCTGAATGGATTTCTGGAAGAAGAGTTGTATATGATGCAACCGGAAGGTTTTGTCGATCCAAAGGGAGCTAACAAAGTGTGCAAGCTCCAGTGATCCATTGATAGACCGGTGCAAGCCTCTCGGAGTTGGAATAAACGCTTTGATAGGGGGATCAAAGAATATGGTTTTATACAGACTTTTGGAGAAGCCTGTATTTACAAGAAAGTGAGTGGGAGCTCTGTAGCATTTCTAATATTATATGTGGATGACATATTACTGATTGGAAATGATATAGAATTTCTGGATAGCATAAAAGGATACTTGAATAAAAGTTTTTCAATGAAAGACCTCGGTGAAGCTGCTTACATATTGGGCATCAAGATCTATAGAGATAGATCAAGACGCTTGATAGGACTTTCACAAAGCACATACCTTGACAAAGTTTTGAAAAAGTTCAAAATGTTTCAAGCAAAGAAAGGGTTCTTGCCTGTGTTACAAGGTGCGAAATTGAGTCAGACTCAATGCCCGACCACTGCAGAAGATAGAGAGAAAATGAAATATATTCCCTATGCTTCAGCCATAGGCTCTATCATGTATGCAATGCTGTGTACCAGACCTGATGTGTGCCTTGCAATTAGCTTAGCAGGGAGGTACCAAAGTAATCCAGGAGTGGATCACTAGACAGCGGTCAAGAACATCCTGAAATACCTGAAAAGGACTAAGGATATGTTTCTCGTTTATGGAGGTGACAAAGAGGTAGTCGTAAATGGTTACGTCGATGCAAGCTTTGACACTGATCTGGACGATTCTAAATCGCAAACTGGATACATGTTTACATTGAACGGTGGAGCTGTCAGTTGGTGCAGTTCTAAACAAAGCGTCGTGGCGGGATCTACGTGTGAAGCGGAGTACATAGCTGCTTCGGAAGCAGCAAATGAAGGAGTCTGGATGAAGGAGTTCATATCCGATCTAGGTGTCATACCTAGTGCATCGGGTCCAATGAAAATCTTTTGTGACAATACTGGTGCAATTGCCTTGGCAAAGGAATCCAGATTTCACAAGAGGACCAAGCACATCAAGAGACGCTTCAATTCCATCCGGGACCAAGTCCAGGTGGGAGACATAGAGATTTGCAAGATACATACGGATCTGAATGTTGCAGACCCGTTGACTAAGCCTCTTCCACGAGCAAAACATGATCAACACCAAAACTCCATGGGTGTTAGAATCATTACTGTGTAATCTAGATTATTGACTCTAGTGCAAGTGGGAGACTGAAGGAAATTTGCCCTAGAGGCAAAATAAAGTTATTATTTATTTCCTCATATCATGATAAATGTTTATTATTCATGCTAGAATTGTATTAACCGGAAACATAATACATGTGTGAATACATAGACAAACATAGTGTCACTAGTATGCCTCTACTAGACTAGCTCGTTATTCGAAGATGGTTGAGTTTCCTAGCCATGGACATGAGTTGTCATTTGATTAACGGGATCACATCATTAGGAGAATGATGTGATTGACTTGACCCATTCCGTTAGCTTAGCACTTGATCGTTTAGTATGTTGCTATTGCTTTCTTCATGACTTATACATGTTCCTATGACTATGAGATTATGCAACTCCCGTTTACCGGAGGAACACTTTGTGTGCTACCAAACGTCACAACGTAACTGGGTGATTATAAAGGTGCTCTACAGGTGTCTCCGAAGGTACTTGTTGAGTTGGCGTATTTCGAGATTAGGATTTGTCACTCCGATTGTCGGAGAGGTATCTCTGGGCCCTCTCGGTAATGCACATCACTATAAGCCTTGCAAGCAATGTGACTAATGAGTTAGTTGCGGGATGATGCATTACGGAACGAGTAAAGAGACTTGCCGGTAACGAGATTGAACTAGGTATTGAGATACCGACGATCGAATCTCGGGCAAGTAACATAACGATGACAAAGGGAACAACGTATGTTGTTATGCGGTTTGACCGATAAAGATCTTCGTAGAATATGTGGGAGCCAATATGAGCATCCAGGTTCCTCTATTGGTTATTGACCGGAGACGTGTCTCGGTCATGTCTACATAGTTCTCGAACCCGTAGGGTCTTCACGCTTGAAGTTCGGTGACGATTGAAATTATGAGTTTTTGTGTTTTGATGTACTGAAGGTAGTTCGGAGTTCCGGATATGATCACGGACATGACGTGGAGTCTCGAAATAGTCGAGACGTAAAGATCGATATATTGGACGACTATATTCGGACACCGGAAGTGTTCCGAGTGGTTTCGGAGAAAACCGGAGTGCCGGGGGGTTACCGGAACCCCCCGGGGGTTAATTGGGCCTCATGGGCCTTAGTGGGAGAAGAGGAGGGGCGGCCAGGGCAGCTGCGCGCCCCCTCCCCCTCTAGTCCGAATTGGACAAGGAGGGGGGGTGGCGCCCCCCTTTTTCCTTCTCCTCCTCACTCCCTTCCTTCCCTCTCCTACTCTAACAAGGAAAAGGAGGAGTCCTACTCCCGGTGGGAGTAGGACTCCCCCCTTGGCGCGCCCTCCTCCTGGCCGGCCGCCTCCCCCCTTGCTCCTTTATATACAGGGGCAGAGGGGCACCTCTAGACACAAGTTGATATGTTGATCTATTCCAGCCGTGTGCGGTGCCCCCTCCACCATATTCCACCTCGGTCATATCGTAGCGGTGCTTAGGTGAAGCCTTGCGTCGGTAGCAACATCATCACCGTCATCACGCTGTCGTGCTGACGGAACTCTCCCGTGAAGCTTTGCTGGATCGGAGTTCGCGGGACGTCATCGAGCTGAACGTGTGCTGAACTCGGAGGTGCCGTACGATTGGTACTTGGATCGGTCGGATCGTGAAGACGTACGACTACAGCAACCGCGCTGTGCTAACGCTTCCGCTTTCGGTCTACGAGGGTACGTGGACAACACTCTCCCCTCTCGTTGCTATGCATCACCATGATCCTGTGTGTGCGTAGGAATTTTTTTGAAATTACTACGTTCCCGAACAAGAGGTGTCGGTAAAATAAAATACGGACATGAGGGCATCATGATCATTCTTATAACAGCAACATATATGGATATTGTCATATTATTTCTTATGCTCAAGTAATAATCTATTCACAATGTGAAGTATGAATCAGAAACTTGATTGAGAACTAACAAACTATGATCTCGATCATTGAAGCAATTGCAATTTATCATAACTTCGGAAAGAGTCAAATAAGAGCTTTTCAGCAAGTCCACATACTCAAATATCATTTAGTCTTTCGCAATTGCTAACGCTCGCGCAATACTTATGGTTATGGAGTTTTAATCGTACACAGAGAAAGATAGGGGCTTATAGTTTCGCCTCCCAACCTTTTACCTCAAGGGTAATGTGAAGAATAATAATTCATGCTAACTTACATCCAATTGGATATATATATATCAAGATCTTTCCAACACAATGTGCTTGCCAAAGGATAAAACCTAAAAAGGAAAGGTGAAGAACACCATGACTCTTGCATAAGGTAAACGTAAAAGATAGGCCCTTCGCAGAGGGAAGCAGAGGTTGTCATGTGCTTTTGGTTGGATGCATGAAATCTTAATGCAAAAGAACGTCACTTTATATTGCCACTTGTGATATGGACCTTTATTATTCATTCCGTCGCTTTTATTTCTTCCACATCACAAGATCGTATAAAGCTTATTTTCTCCACACTAATAAGTCATACATATTTAGAGAGCAATTTTTATTGCATGCAACGATGACAAATTACTTGAAGGATCTTAATCAATCCATAGGTAGATATGGTGGACTCTCATGGCAAAACTGGGTTTAAGGGTATTTGGAAGCACAAGTAGTATCTCTACTTGGTGCAAAGAATTGGCTAGCATGAGGGAGAAAGGCAAGCTCAACATTTTGGATGATCCATGACAATATACTTTATTTCAGATGTAAGAAAACATAACCCATTACGTTGTCTTCCTTGTCCAACATCAACTCTTTAGCATGTCATATTTTAATTAGTGCTCACAATCATAAAAGATGTCCAAGATAGTATATTTATATG
The DNA here is from genome assembly GCF_018294505.1 of Triticum aestivum. Taxonomy (NCBI): domain Eukaryota; kingdom Viridiplantae; phylum Streptophyta; class Magnoliopsida; order Poales; family Poaceae; genus Triticum; species Triticum aestivum. The sequence goes on along the minus strand of NC_057811.1, from coordinate 440,330,458 downwards.
TGAAAACCTTTCTTTCTTTATTACTTCCTATTAATTGCAACAATGACCAAAACTATGTTTGTTAACCATCAACAACTCTTAATCATCATACTCTCTATATGTGAAGTCACTACTCTCCATAAGATCAATATGATCTCTTTATTTCTTTTTATTCTTTCTTTTTCTTTTATTCACTCAAGATCATAGCAAGATAATCAAGCCCTTGACTCAACACTAATCTTTATTATATATAGCTCACGGACTCGATTACATAGAGGGATCATAAAGCAAAACTCAAGACTAAATCATACTAAAACTTTATTCTACTAGATCAAGATATTACTAAAAGGATCGAACTAAGAAAAAGGTAAAGATAGGAGTGTGATGGTGATACGATATCGGGGCACCTCCCCCAAGCTTGGCAGTTGCCAAGGGGAGTGCCCATACCCATGTGATTATGTCTCCTTCTTCGGAGATGGAGATGATGGTGGTGACGATGGATAGTCGCACATTGAGCGTAGGAGATCCTCCAATTTGCGGATAATGCCCTTGAGTGCGATGATATGCTCCTTCAACAAAATATTTTCACGTGTGAGATACTTGTTTTGTATACGAGCTAACTCAATCAGCTTGAAAGCTTTGATCTCAGTTGGGGTAAGAAGATTGTGATGAGGTTGAAGGATGTCTTCTTCTTCTGCTGCCGGAGCTTGATCCTCCATGGCCTTCTTGATCCTATCATCCTTGTTGATCTCCACGGGTTCTTCTCTCTTCAGCTCTCTCTTAATTAGCCAAGCATCGTTTCCCTCATTGTTGATGAAGGAGGATGACATGACGCCTGGCCTTGAAAACTCTGACAAAAAATACCTCGAAACAAAAACAGAGGATATTCGTGAGGTACGGTGGTCAAAACCTTCGGGAGATTATATAATGAATTTTTACCGACCAAAAGAAGTATCGTGCAAGAAAACGGAGTCCGGAGGGCACACGAGGTGCCCACGAGGCAGGGGGCGCGCCCAGGGGGGTAGGGCGCACCTCCCACCCTCGTGGAAGTCTCGTGTCCTTCCCGGACTGCTTCTTATTTTCCTATTTTCTTAAATATTCCAAAACGGAGAAAAATTGCCAAGAGAACTGTTTTGGAATCGGTTTACTTACCGTACCACATACCTATTCCTTTTTGGAGTCTGAAACGTTCTGGAAAGTGTCCCTTATGTATTCCTCCGGGGTTACAGTTTCAATAATATTAGTTTCAACATTTATAGGATTACCTGAGATATAATGTTTGATTCTTTGACCGTTCACCACCTTTGGATTTGTGCCTTCGAAGTTGTTGATTTTTATGGCACCAGAACGATAGACCTCCTCAATTACGTAAGGACCTTCCCATTTAGAGAGAAGTTTTCCTGCAAAAAATCTTAAATGAGAGTTGAATAGCAACACATAATCACCTAAATCAAACTCATGCTTTTTTATCCTTTTGTCATGCCATCTTTTAACTTTTTCTTTAAACAGTTTGGCATTTTCGTAGTCCTGGGTTCTCCATTCATCAAGTGAGCTAATGTCAAATAACCTCTTCTCACCGGCAAGTTTGAAATCATAGTTGAGCTCTTTAATGGCCCAATATGCCTTATGTTCTAGTTCGAGAGGTAAGTGACATGCTTTTCCATAAACCATTTTATACGGAGACATACCCATAGGGTTTTTATATGCAGTTCTATAGGCCCATAATGCATCATCAAGTTTCTTGGACCAATTATTTCTAGACCTATTAATAGTCTTTTGCAAAATTAATTTAAGCTCTCTATTGCTCAATTCTACTTGACCACTAGACTGTGGGTGATAAGGGGATGCAATTCTATGATTAACATCATACTTAGCAAGCATTTTACGAAAAGCACCATGAATAAAATGTGAACCACCATCAGTCATTAAATATCTAGGGACTCCAAACCTCGGGAAAATAACTTCTTTAAGCATCTTAATAGAGGTGTTATAATCAACAGTACTAGTTGGAATAGCTTCTACCCACTTAGTAACGTAATCAACAACAACTAAAATATGTGTATACCCATTAGAGGAAGAAACGGTCCCATATAATCAAAGCCCCAAACATCAAATGGTTCAATAACAAGTGAATAATTCATAGGCATTTCCTGACGTCTACTGATATTACCAATTCTTTGACATTCATCACAACACAAGACAAACTTACGGGCATCTTTGAAGAGAGTAGGCCAATAAAAACCGGATTGCAATACCTTATGTGCAGTTCTATCTCCAGTGTGGTGCCCTCCATAAGACTTGGAGTGACACTTGCGTAGGATCTGTTCCTGTTCATGCTCAGATATACAATGCCTAATCACACCATCTACTCCTTTATAAAGATGTGGTTCATCCCAGAAGTAATGTCTCAAATCATAGAAAAACTTTTTCTTTTGCTGGTATGTGAAACTAGGTAGTATAAATTTAGCAACATTGTAATTAGCATAATCAGCATACCATGGAGCAGTACGAGAAGCATTTATGACATTTAATTGTTCATCAGGAAAGCTATCATCAATAGGTAGTGGGTCAACAAGAACATTCTCTAACCTAGACAAGTTGTCTACAACGGGGTTCTCAGCTCCCTTTCTATCAATAATATGCAAATCAAACTCTTGTAGTAGGAGAACCCATCTAATAAGTCTAGGTTTAGCATCTTTCTTTTCCATAAGATATTTAATGGCAGCGTGATCAGTGTGAATAGTTACTTTAGAATCAACAATATAAGGTCTGAACTTATCACAAGCAAATACAACTGCTAAAAATTCTTTTTCAGTAGTAGCATAATTTCTCTGGGCACTGTCTAGAGTGTTACTAGCATATTGGATAACATTCAGCTTCTTATCAACTCTTTGTCCTAGAACAGCACGTACAGCATAAGCGCTAGCATCACACATAATTTCAAAGGGTAAATTCCAATAAGTTGGCTAAACAATAGGTGCAGAAATTAATGCTTTCTTAAGTATTCCAAATGCTTCCACACAATCATCATAAAAGACAAAAGGAATTTCTTTTTGTAATACATTAGTCAGAGGCCGATAAATTTTTGAGAAGTCCTTAATGAACCTCCTATAAAAACCGGCATGACCAAGGAAACTTCTAATACCTTTGATGTCCTTGGGGCACGACATCTTTTCAATAGCATCAACTTTAGCTTTGTCAACTTCAATACCTCTTTCAGAAATTTTATGCCCCAAGACAATGCCTTCATTAACCATAAAGTGGCATTTCTCCCAATTCAAGACAAGATTAGTTTCTTCACATCTCTGCAAAACTCGATCAAGGTTGCTCAAGCAATCATCAAAAGAGGATCCATAAACGGAGAAATCATCCATGAAAACCTCACAAATCTTTTCACAAAAGTCAGAGAATACAGCCATCATGCTTCTTTGAAAGGTAGCAGGTGCATTACATAAACCAAAAGGCATACGTCTATAAGCAAAGGTACCGAAAGGGCAAGTAAAAGTGGTCTTTTCTTGATCATCAGCTGACACAGGTATTTGAGAGAAACCAGAGTAACCATCTAGAAAGCAAAAATGTGTATGTTTGGATAATCTTTCTAGCATTTGATCAATGAAAAGCAAAGGGTAATGATCCTTTTTAGTAGCTTTATTTAATTTGCGGAAATCAATCACCATCCTATAACCTGTAATAATTCTTTGCGGAATCAATTCATCTTTATCATTAGGAACGACAGTAATACCTCCCTTCTTAGGGACACAATGAACAGGACTTACCCACTGACTATCAGCAACGGGATAAATTATACCTGCTTCAAGGAGCTTTAATATTTCCTTTCTTACCACTTCTTTCATCTTAGGATTTAGCCGTCGTTGGTGATCAATAATTGGTTTGGCGTGTTTCTCCAAATTTATTTTGTGTTGACATAGAGTGGGACTAATGCCCTTAAGATCATCAAGAGTATATCCAATAGCAGCATGGTGCTTCTTCAGAGTTTTCAATAATTTCTGTTCTTCATGCTATGAAAGGTTAGCCCTAATAATAACAGGATATATCTTCTTTTCATCAAGATAAGCATATTTAAGAGTATCAGGTAATGGTTTAAGCTCAAACACGGGATCACCCTTGTGTGGAGGAGGATCCCCTAGGATTTGAACAGGAAAGTTGTGTTTCAGAATAGGTCCCTGTTTAAAGAACACTTCATCTATTTCCCTTCTTTCATTCATAAACATATCATTTTCATGGTCAAGCAAACATTGTTCTAAAGGATCATTAGGAGGCACGGCAATAGAAGCAAGACCAATAATTTCATCTTTACTAGGCAATTCCTCATCACGGAGTTGTCTACTAAATTTAGAAAAATTAAACTCATGAGACATATCACCCAAACCAATAGTAACAACATCCTTTTCGCACTCTATCCTAGCATTAACAGTGTGTAAGAAGGGTCTACCAAATATAATGGGACAAAAGGTATCTTGTGGGGAACCAAGAACAAGAAAATCAGCAGAATATTTAACTTTCCCACACAAGACTTCAACATCTCTAACAATCCCAATCGGTGAAATAGTATCTCTACTGGCAAGCTTAATGGTAACATCAATTTCCTCTATTTCAGCAGGTGTGATATCATGCATAATCTCTTTGTATAAGGAATGATGTATTGCACCGGCACTAGCACCCATATCACACAAGCCATGATAACAATGATCTCCTATTTTAACAGAAACAACATGCATGCCTACCACAGGTCTATGTTTTTCTTTAGCACCAGGTTTAGCAATTTTAGCAGTTTCCTCATAGAAATAAATAACATGCCCATCGATATTATCAACCAAGAGATCTTTAACCATAGCAATATTAGGTTCAACTTTAACTTGCTCAGGTGGTTTATGTGTCCTAATATTACTTTTGTTGACTACAGTTGAAGCTTTAGCATGATCCTTTATTCCAACAGGGAAAGGTGGTTTCTCAACATAAGCAGTAGGAACAATAGGATCATTGTAAGTGATAGTATTTTCTTCAACTTTAGGTGCAACTACTATTACTTCAATGGGAGGATTATATTTAAACCACTTCTCCTTAGGGAGATCAACATGGGTAGCAAAGGATTCATAGAAAGAAGCTACTATCTCAGAGTCAAGTCCATATTTAGTGCTAAATTCACGGAAAGCATCGGTATCCATAAAAGATTTAACACAATCAAACTTAGGTGTTATACTTGACTCTCTACCTTCGTCGAGGTCCCAGTCTTTAGAGTTGCATTTAATTCTTTCCAATAAATCCCATTTGAATTCAATAGTCTTCATCATAAAAGAGTCAGTATAAGAAGTATCGAGCATGGAGCGATTATTGAGAGAAAGCCGAGCATAAAATTTTTGAATAATCATTTCTCTTGAGAGCTCATGATTGGGGCATGAATGTAACATTGACTTAAGCCTCCCCCAAGCTTGAGCGATGCTCTCTCCTTTGCGAGGCCAAAAATTATATATATAATTACGATCACGATGAACAAGATGCATAGGATAAAACTTCTGATGAAATTCCAATTTCAATCGTTTGTAGTTCCATGATCCCATATCATCACATAGCCTATACCATGTCAATGACTCTCCCTTCAAAGATAAAGGGAAGACTTTCTTCTTGATAACATCATCGAGCATACCTGCAAGCTTAAATAATCCAGAAACTTTATCCACATAGATTAGGTGTAAATCGGGATGCAATGTTCCATCTCTTGCAAAAGGATTAGCTAGCAGTTTCTCTATCATACCCGAAGGAATTTCAAAGTAAACATTTTCAGTAGGTTCAGTAGGTTGAGGAGCAACTCTTTTCTCTACTGATCGGGGTGAAGATACCCCGAACAAGCCCCTCAGAGGATTACTTTCCATAGTAGCAAGTGACAGTAAATTTCAGCACACTATATAAATTTTTCCTTACCAAATTCCACGTACCAAAGGCGCTTCACTCCCCGGCAACAACGCCAGAAAAGAGTCTTGATGACCCACAAGTATAGGGGATCTATCGTAGTCCTTTCGATAAGTAAGAGTGTCGAACCCAACGAGGAGCGGAAGGAAATGATAAGAGGTTTTCAGCAAGGTATTCTCTGCAAGCACTGAAATTATCGGTAACAGATAGTTTTGTGACAAGGTAATTTGTAACGGGTAACAAGTAACAAGTGTAAATAAAGTGCAGCAAGATGGCCCAATCCTTTTTGTAGCAAAGGAGAAGTCTGGACATACTCTTATATAGAGAAAAGCGCTCCCGAGGACACATGGGAATTATCGTCAAGCTAGTTTTCATCACGTTCATATTATTCGCGTTCGTTACTTTGATAATTTGGTATGTGGGTGGACCGGTGCTTGGGTGCTGTCCTTACTTGGACAAGCATCCCACTTATGATTAACTCCTATTGCAAGCATCTGCAACTACAAAAGAAGTATTAAGGTAAACCTAACAATAGCATGAAACATATAAATCCAAATCAGCCCCTTACGAAGCAACGCATAAACTAGGGTTTAAGCTTATGTCACTCTAGCAACCCATCATCTACTTATTACTTCCCAATGCCTTCCTCTAGGCGCAAATAATGGTGAATTGTCATGTAGTCGACGTTCACATAACACCACTAGAGGAGAGACAACATACATCTCATCAAAATATCGAACGAATACCAAATTCACATGACTACTTATAGCAAGACTTCTCCCATGTCCTCAGGAACAAATGTAACTACTCACAAATCATATTCATGTTCATAATCAGAGGGGTATTAATATGCATAATGGATCCGAACATATGATCTTCCACCAAATAAACCAACTAGCATCAACTACAAGGAGTAATCAACACTACTAGCAACCCACAGGTACCAATCTAAGGCTTTGGGACAAAGATTGGATACAAGAGATGAACTAGGGTTTGAGAGGAGATGGTGCTGGTGAAGATGTTGATGGAGATTGACCCCCTCCCGATGAGAGGATCATTGGTGATGACGATGGCGATGATTTCCCCCTCTCGGAGGGAAGTTTCCCCGGCAGAACAGCTCTGCCGGAGCCCTAGATTGGTTCCGCCAAGGTTCCGCCTTGTGGCGGTGGACTTTCTTCCCGAAAGCTTGCTTCTGATTTTTTCTTGGACGAAAGACTTCATATAGCAGAAGATGGGCACTGGAGGCCTGCCAGGGGGTCCACGGGGCAGGGGGCGCCCCCAGGGGGGTAGGGCGCGTCCCCCACCCTCGTGGCCAGGGTGTGGGCCCCCTCTGGTGGATTCTTTTGCCAGTATGTTTTATTCATTCCAAAAATGACTTCCGTGAAGTTTCAGGACTTTTGAAGCTGTGCAGAATAGGTCTCTAATATTTGCTCCTTTTCCAGCCCAAAATTCCAGCTGCCGGCATTCTCCCTCTTCATGTAAACCTTGTAAAATAAGAGAGAATAGGCATAAGTATTGTGACATAGTGTGTAATAACAGCCCATAATGCAATAAATATCGATATATAAGCATGATGCAAAATGGACGTATCATCATCTAAATGATACGTGATTCAAATCAACTAAACCATGTCCGATCATCACGTGAGATGGAGTAGTCATCAATGGTGAACATCTCTATGTTGATCATATCTACTATATGATTCATGTTCGACCTTTCTGTCTCCAGTGTTTCGAGGCCATGTCTGTATATGCTAGGCTCGTCAAGTTTAACCCGAATATTCCGCATGTGCAAAACTTTCTTGCACCCGTTGTATGTGAACGTAGAGTCTATCACACCCAATCATCACGTGGTGTCTCAACGCGGCGAACTTTCACAGCGGTGCATACTCAAGGAGAATACTTATACCTTGAAATTTTAGTAAGGGATCATCTTATAATGCTACCGTCGTACTAAGCAAAATAAGATGCATAAAAGATAAACATCACACGCAATCAAAATATGTGACATAATATGGCCATCATCATCTTGTGCCTTTGATCTCCATCTCTAAAGCACCGTCATGATCTCCATTGTCACTGGCTTGACAGCTTGATCTCCATCGTAGCGTTGTGGTCGTCTCGCCAACTATTGCTTCTACAACTATCGCTAACGCATAGTGATAAAGTAAAGCAATTACATGGCGTTTGCATTTCATACAATAAAGAGGCAACCATAAGGCTCCTGCCGGTTGCCAGTATCTTTTATAAAACATGATCATCTCATACAATAACATATATCACATCATGTCTTGACCATATCACATCACAACATGCCCTGCAAAAACAAGTTAGACGTCCTCTACTTTTTTGTTGCAAGTTTTACGTGGCTACTATGGGCTTCTAGCAAGAACCGTTCTTAAATACACATCAAAACCACAATGGTGATTTATCAAGTTTACTGTTTTAACCTTCAACAAGGACCGGCCATAGTCAAATTCGATTCAACTAAAGTTGGAGAAACAGACACCCGCCAGCCACCTTTATGCTAAACTAGTTGCATGTATGTCAGTGGAACCGGTCTCATGAACGTGGTAATGTAAGGTTGGTCCGGGCCGCTTCATCCAACAATGCCGCCGAATCAAAATAATACATTGGTGGTAAGCAGTATGACGATCATCACCCACAACTCTTTGTGTTCCACTCGTGCATATCATCTACGCATAGACCTGGCTCGGATGCCATTATTGGGAAACGTAGCATGCAATTTCAAAAAAAATCTACGCTCATGCAAGATCTATCTAGGAGATGCATAACAACGAGAGGGGGAGAGTGTGTCCACGTACCCTCGTAGACCGAAAGCAGAAGCATTTGGTAACGCGGTTGATGTAGTCGAACTTCTTCTTGTTCCGACCGATCAAGCACCGAACGTACGACATCTTCGAGTTCTGCACACGTTCAGCTCGATGACGTCCCTCGAACTCTTGATCTGGCAAAGTGTCGAGGGAGAGTTCCATCAGCACGATGGCGTGCTGACGGTGATGGTGAAGTGATCCGCGCAGGGCTTCGCCTAAGCACTACATGAATATGTCCGGAGGCGTAAACTGTGGAGGGGGCACCGCACACGGCTAACATTTGTTGGTCTGTGTTCTAGCGGTGCCCCCCCACATATATATAGGTTGGAGGGGAGGAGAGGCAGCCAAGGGGGCGCCCCAAGTAGGAGGAATCCTACTTGGGCGCCTCCCCAATTCGACCTCCCCCCTTTCCATAAGTTTCGGAGGGGGAAGGAAGGAGGAGGGAGGAGGGAAGGAAGGGGGAGGCTGATACGTCTCCAACATATCTATAATTTTTGATTGTTCCATGCTATATTATATTCTTGTTTGGACATTAATGGGCTTTATTATACACATTTATATTATTTTTAGGACTAACCTATTAACCGGAGGCCCAGCCCAGAATTGCTATTTTTTGCCTATTTCAGAGTTTCGCAGAAAAGGAATATCAAACGGAGTCCAAACGGAATGAAACCTTCGGGAACGTGATTTTTGGAACGAATATCCAGAGGACTTGGATCCTACGTCAAGAAAGCAACCATGAGGGCACGAGGTAGGGGGCGCGCCTACCCCCTGGGCGCGACCTCCACCCTCGTGGGGCCCATGTTGCTCCACCGACGTACTTCTTCCTCCTATATATACCTACGTACCCCCAAACTACCAGATATGGAGCCAAAAACCTAATTCCACCGCCGCAAACTTCTGTACCTGTGAGATCCCATCTTGGGGCCTTTTCCGGCGCTCCGCCGGAGGGGGCATTGATCACGGAGGGCTTCTACATCAACACCATAGCCTCTGTGATGATGTGTGAGTAGTTTACCTCAGACCTTCGGGTCCATAGTTATTAGCTAGATGGCTTCTTCTCTCTCTTTGGATCTCAATACAAAGTTCTCCACGATTCTCGTGGAGATCTATTCGCTGTAATAATCTTTTGCGGTGTGTTTGTTGAGACTGATTAATTGTGGGTTTATGATCAAGTTTATCTATGAACAATATTTGAATCTTCTCTGAATTCTTTTATGTATGATTGGTTATCTTTGCAAGTCTCTTCGATTTATCAGTTTGGTTTGGCCTATTAGATTGATCTTTCTTGCAATGGGAGAAGTGCTTAGCTTTGGGTTCAATCTTGCGGTGTGCTTTCCCAGTGACAGTAGGGGCAGCAAGGCACGTATTGTATTGTTGCCATCGAGGATAACAAGATGGGGTTTATATCATATTGCATGAGTTTATCCCTCTACATCATGTCATCTTACTTAAAGCGTTACTCTGTTCTTTTGAACTTAATACTCTAGATGCATGCTGGATAGCGGTCGACGTGTGGAGTAATAGTAGTAGATGCAGGCAGGAGTCGGTCTACTTGTCGCGGACGTGATGCCTATTTACATGATCATACCTAGATATTCTCATAATTATGCTCAATTCTATCAATTGCTCAACAGTAATTTGTTTACCAACCGTAATACTTATGCTCTCGAGAGAAGCCACTAGTGAAACCTATGGCCCCCAGGTCTATTTTCCATCATATTTAATCTCCCGACGACAAGCTATTTCTGGCGCCGTTTTTATTTTGCTTTCTTTACGTTGCATCTTTATCATAAAAATACCAAAAATATTATCTTATCATATCTATCAGATCTCACTTTTGTAAGTGACCGTGAAGGGATTGACAACCCCTTTATTGTGTTGGTTGCGAGGATTTTATTTGTTTCTGTAGGTGCGAGGGACTCGTGCGTGGCCTCCTACTGGATTGATACCTTGGTTCTCAAAAACTGAGGGAAATACTTACGCTGCTTTACTACATGACCCTTTCCTCTTCAAGGGAAAACCAATGCAGTGCTCAAGAGGTAGCAAGAAGGATTTCTGGCGCCGTTGGCGGGGAGTCCACGCAAAAGTCAACATACCAAGTACCCATCACAAACCCTTATCTCCCGCATTACATTATTTGCCATTTGCCTCTCGTTTTCCTATCCCCCACTTCACCCTTGCCGTTTTATTCGCCCTCTCTTTTCCGTTCACCTTCCTCTTTCCTTTTTGCCCCTTGCACTTTCTGCCGTTATGTCTGAAATTGGGGGAAATTATTGTCGATATGGACAATAATAATATCATGGAAAATTCTGATGCTCCTGCTGAAGAACCCCCTGTCTTACATAAAAAAAAATTCCGAATTGGTAGTGGTAATATTATTGGAAAAGGAGTTATCCAAGATTTCTTTACTTGTGCCGGTGCTTTGCCTTCGGTAGTTCTATTCTTCATAGAACTAGTAGTCTTGCGGACGCTATCGCCATGCTTGTAGTTGAACTTGAAAGACAATTTATGCACATGCATCCTTGCATACAAAGAATTTTCTTAGATTTTTCTAATATTGAGCATTCTTCTGTCAAGCGTGCCGCCACTATCTTTTTGCCTCGTGAGTTTGGATTTATAATAAAAGAGGCCAAAGAAATCTTTGCGCATTATAGGGTGGACGCTGGCCGTCCTCCCATAGAGGCTATCCTCTTTGATCAAGAAGAAATAATGCGTTTTCAATCTCTAGACTATGTTGCTTTCAATGAAAATCTTAGAAAAAGGGTTCGTACCAATGTTCTAGTTGATAGCATTTCTGAACTTAATAATGATTTGGCTATTCGAAATAATGAGCTAGGATATTCTCTCGAGTATAGGCTCACAAAGTTCTGTCAAAAGAATGCTTATAATGATGAATTGGTTGTGCAATACGAAGGGCCGAAGGAGGAACCTATACCTCCTAAAGTTGATCTTGGGGACTTTTGTCCCATTAAATTTAGCCCTTTTGATTACTTTTGTTTGCCACAAAGAAAACTTGCTGCTGAACGTAGAGAATATGAAATGAGTTTTAATGATCTATCTTATTATTATGGCGATACCAGATCTATCCTTGCTATTATGCCTAGCTAGGGGCGTTAAATGATAGCGCTTGTTGGGAGGCAACACAATTTTATTTTTAGTTTTTTGCTTTTTGCTTCTGTTTAGGAATAAATATTTGATCTAGCCTCTGGTTAGATGTGTTTTTATGTTTTAATTAGTGTTTGTGCCAAGTTTAACCTATAGAATCTTCTTGGATGATAGTTATTTGATCTTGCTGAAAATTCCAGAAACTTTCTGTTCACGAAAATAATTGTTAAAAATCACCAGAACGTGATAAAATGTTGATTCCAATTGCTGCTGATCAATAAACAAATTGTCTAGGTCGTCCTATTTTGGCTGAAATTTTGGAGTTGCAGAAGTTTGCGTTAGTTACAGATTACTACAGACTGTTCCGTTTTTGACAGATTCTGTTTTTCGTGTGTTGTTTGCTTATTTTGATGAATCTATGGCTAGTAAAATAGTTTATAAACCATGGAGAAGTTGGAATACAGTAGGTTTAACACCAATATAAATAAAGAATGAGTTCATTACAGTACCTTGAAGTGGTGTTTTGTTTTGTTTCGCTAACAGAGCTCACGAGATTTTCTGCTGAGTTTTGTGTTGTGAAGTTTTCAAGTTTTGGGTGAAAGATTTCATGGATTATGGAACAAGGAGTGGCAAGAGCCTAAGCTTGGGGATGCCCGTGGCACCCCAAGATAATCTAAGGACACCTAAAAGCCAAAGCTTGGGGGATGCCCCGGAAGGCATCCCCTCTTTCGTCTACTTCCATCGGTAACTTTACTTGGAGCTATATTTTTATTCACCACATGATATGTGTTTTGCTTGGAGCGTCTTGTACTATTTGAGTATTTATTTGTTAGTTTTCCACAATCATCCTTGCTGTACACACCTTTTGAGAGAGAGACACATGATTCAGAAATTGTTAGAATACTCTATGTGCTTCACTTATATCTTTTGAGTTATATAGTTTTTGCTCTAGTGCTTCACTTATATCTTTTAGAGCACGGTGGTGGTTTTGTTTTATAGAAACTATTGTTCTCTCATGCTTCACTTAGATTATTTTTAGAGTCCTACAAAACAGCATGGTAATTTGCTTTAGTTATGATAGGCATTCAAGATTAGTAAAAAAAAATCTTATGAGTGTGTTGAATACTATGAGAAGTTTGATACTTGATAATTGTGTTGAGATATGGAGATGGTGATATTAGAGTCATGCTAGTTGAGTAGTTTTGAACTTGAGAAATAGTTGTGTTAAAGTTTGTGATTCCGTTAGCATGCACGTATGGTGAACCGTTATGTGATGAAGTCAGAGCATGATTTATTTATTGATTGTCTTCCTTATGAGTGGCGGTCGGGGACGAGCGATGGTCTTTTCCTACCAATCTATCCCCCTAGGAGCATGCGCGTAATACTTTCCTTCGATAACTTGTAGATTTTTGCAATAAGTATATGAGTTCTTTATTACTAATGTTGAGTCCATGGATTATACGCACTTTCTTCCTTCCACCATTGCTAGCCTCCCTAATACCGCGCACTTTTCGCCGGTATCATACACCCACCATATAAATTCCTCAAAACAGCCACCATACCTACCTACCATGGCATTTCCATAGCCATTCCGAGATATATTGCCATGCAACTTACCACCGTTCAGTTTATTATGACACGCTCCATCATTGTCATATTTCTTTGCATGATCATGTAGTTGACATTGTATTTGTGGCAAAGCCACCATTCATAATTCTTTCATACATCTCACTCTTGATTCATTGCATATCCCGGTATACCGCCGGAGGCATTCACATAGAGTCATATTTTGTTCTAAGTATTGAGTTGTAATTGTTGAGTTGTAAGTAAATAAAGTGTGATGATCATCATTTTTTATAGCATTGTCGTAAGTGAGGAAAGGATGATGGAGACTATGATTCCCCCACAAGTCGGGATGAGACTCCGGACTACAAAAAGAGGCCATAAAAAAGAGAAAAGGCCCAAATAAAAAAATGAGAGAAAAAGAGAGAAGGGACAATGTTACTATCCTTTTACCACACTTGTGCTTCAAAGTAGCACCATGATCTTCATGATAGAGAGTCTCCTATGATATCACTTTCATATACTAGTGGGAAATTTTTCATTATAGAACTTGTCTTGTATATTCCAATGATGGGCTTCCTCAAAATGCCCTAGGTCTTCGTGAGCAAGCGAGTTGGATGCACACCCACTTAGTTTGTATTGTTGAGCTTTCATATACTTATAGCTCTAGTGCATCCGTTGCATGGCAATCCCTACTCACTCACATTGATATCTATTAATGGGCATCTCCATAGCCCGTTGATACGCCTAGTTGATGTGAGACTATCTTCTCCTTTTTTGTCTTCTCCACAACCACCATTCTATTCCACATATAGTGTTATGTCCATGGCTCACGCTCATGTATTGCGTGAAGATTGAAAATTTTTGAGAACATCAAAAGTATGAAACAATTGCTTGGCTTGTCATCGGGGTTGTGCATGATTTAAATACTTTGTGTAGTGAAGATAGAGCATAGCTAGACTATATGATTTTGTAGGGATAACTTTCTTTGGCCATGTTATTTTGAGAAGACATAATTGCTTAGTTAGTATGCTTGAAGTATTATTATTTTTATGTCAATATTAAACTTTTGTCTTGAATCTTTCGGATCTGAATATTCATACCACAATTAAGAGAATTACATTGAAATTATGCCAAGTAGCATTCCACATCAGAAATTCTGTTTTTATCATTTACCTATTCGAGGACGAGCAGGAATTAAGCTTGGGGATGCTTGATACGTCTCCAACGTATCTATAATTTTTGATTATTCCATGCTATATTATATTCTGTTTTGGACATTAATGGGCTTTATTATATACTTTTATATTATCTTTGGGACAAACCTATTAACAGGAGGCCCAGCCCAGAATTGCTGTTTTTTGCCTATTTCAGAGTTTCGTAGAAAAAGAATATCAAACGGAGTCCAAACGGAATGAAACCTTCGGGAACGTGATTTTTGGAACAAACGTGATCCAGAGGACTTGGACCCTACGTCAAGAAAGCAACCAGGAGGGCACGAGGTTGGGGGGCGTGCCTACCCCCTGGGCGCGCCCTCCACCCTCGTGGGGCCCACGTTGCTCCACCGACGTACTTCTTCCTCCTATATATACCTACGTACCAACCTAATTCCACCGCCGGAACCTTCTGTACCCGTGAGATCCCATCTTGGGGCCTTTTCCGGCGCTCCGCCGGAGGGGGCATTGATCACGGAGGGCTTCTACATCAACACCATAGCCTCTCCGATGATGTGTGAGTGGTTTACCTCAGACCTTCGGGTCCATAGTTATTAGCTAGATGGCTTCTTCTCTCTCTTTGGATCTCAATACAAAGTTCTCCCTGATTCTCGTGGAGATCTATTCGATGTAATATTCTTTTGTGGTGTGTTTGTTGAGACCGATGAATTGTGGGTTTATGACCAAGTTTATCTATGAATAATATTTGAATCTTCTCTGAATACTTTTATGTATGATTGGTTATCTTTGCAAGTCTCTTCGAATTATCAGTTTGGTTTGGCCTACTAGATTGATCTTTATTGCAATGGGAGAAGTGCTTAGCTTTGGGTTCAATCTTGCAGTGTCCTTTTCCAGTGACAGTAGGGGCAGCAAGGCACGTATTGTATTGTTGCCATCGAGGATAACAAGATGGGGCTTATATCATATTGCATGAGTTTATCCCTCTACATCATGTCATCTTACTTAAAGTGTTACTCTGTTCTTTTGAACTTAATACTCTAGATGCATGCTGGATAGCGGTTGATGTGTGGAGTAATAGTAGTAGATGCAGGCAGGAGTCGGTCTACTTGTCGCAGACGTGATGCCTATATACATGATCATACCTAGATATTCTCATAATTATGCTCAATTTTGTCAATTGCTCAACAGTAATTTGTTTACCCACCGTAATACTTATGCTCTCGAGAGAAGCCACTAGTGAAACCTATGGCCCCCGGGTCTATTTTCCATCATATTTAATCTCCCGACAACAAGTTATTTCTGGCGCCGTTTTTATTTTGCTTTCTTTACGTTGCATCTTTATCATAAAAATACCAAAAATATTATCTTATCATATCTATCAGATCTCACTTTCGTAAGTGACCGTGAAGGGATTGACAACCCCTTTATTGCGTTGGTTGCGAGGATTTTATTTGTTTGTGTAGGTGCGAGGGACTCATGCGTGGCCTCCTACTAGATTGATACCTTGGTTCTCGAAAACTGAGGGAAATACTTACGCTGCTTTACTGCATCACCCTTTCCTCTTCAAGGGAAAACCAACGCAGTGCTCACGAGGTAGCAGAGGCCAAATCCCTCCCCCTCCTTCTCTCTTCCCCTCTTTCCTTCTCCTCCTATTTCGGCCTATATGAGTGAGGGAGTCCTGGATTAGGGGGTCCTCGGGTGGCTGGACCGTTTAATATGGGCCGAATTGATGGGCCGTGAAGATAGAAGTAGAAGACTTTCCCCCGTGTCCGAGTAGGACTCCTGTATGCGTGGAAGGCAAGTTTGGTGTCCGAATATGTTATTTCCTTCCTCCACCAACCGACTTTGTATAATCCTAGATCCCTCCGTTGTGTATATAATCTGGAGGGTTTAGTCCGTAGAGGCTATCATAAATCTCATAGGCTAGACAGCTAGGGTTTAGCGGTTACGATCTCGAGGTAGATCAACTCTTGTAACCCCTATACTCATTGAATATAATCAAGCATGACGTAGGGTTTTACCTCCATTAAGAGGGCCGGAACCTGGGTAAACATTGCGTCCCACTTGTCCCTTGTTACCATCAATCCTCAGACGCACAGTTCGGGACCCCCTACCCGAGATCTGCCGGTTTTGACACTGACATTGGTGCTTTCATTGAGAGTTTTGTTGTGTCATCAACAGAAGGACCGTTGGCGCAGCTTGTCGTGAGTGATGATGCTGTTTCCGGGGAGACTTTTCTCCCTAGTCCACTCTTCGTTTTTGGCGGCTTCGCTCTGCGTGCCAATTCAACCGGTCACCTTGAGCAGATCGACAGCAACGCCCCTGGTCACCAAATCAGGTTTGGAAGCTTGAACTACATTGCTGATATCCGAGGAGACTTGATCTTCGAAGGGTTCTCGGCCCCGGCCGCCGCTCCTCATGTACATGAAGGAAGCCCGTCGAATCCACCATTAGATTGCGCTCAGGGATCGACCCTCATACCCGCCCTGGCCTTAAATCCAGAGCGGGCCACTCTGTCCGAGGATGGGAAGATAAACCCCGCCGGACTCTCCCCTATTACGGAGTCATCTACCGGAGACCCGGAGGTGACCATGGTGTCAGCGGGTCCGGAGTCCAATAGGACCCTCCTTGTCATCGGGAAGCCGGACTCGTCTCTGGATGTCAACTCCGAACTCTCAAGGCCTGCGTCTACCGAGCTCAGTCAATAGGTGATTACCGGACCCAGGTCCACAGATCCTCAGTCACCTGTCCAGCTTTCGCTCCTAAACGAGGCGCTGGACCTAATGCGATCTCTTGCCATTACGGAAGTGTCACTTCCGAACTACGCCCAGCCCGAACTAGGGGCTGAGAGCGGGGAATTTTACGTCCCACCCACCACCACTTAATAGCCACTGTCGAGGACTTAACCGACATGCTAGACTAGGCCTCCGAAGACATCGACAGTATGGACGACAATGCCGGAGCCGAACCAGGCCAAAACCCGCCTATCACCGGGCATTGGATGACCACTTCTACTTACAACGTGTACATGGTGGATACGCTCGAGAAGAAGGATGGCGATGGTACTCAAGATCCGATCGAGGACAATCCTGTCGAGGCACCACCAAAGCACCGACGTCAGCGGCGCCGCTCACGATCGCGTCGGGAAAAGGAAAGTAATACCGGCACCGGAGAGAACAATACTCCAGACAACGTCGAAGACTTCGACCACCCCGTCAAGCCTGCGTTCGAGCAGGATGAGTGGGAGGAAGGACAAGTCAACCCAGACGAACTTGTCGATCATGAGGATTCGGAAGATAGTAACTATCTACCGGCCCCCGAGGAGGATGTTAGCCTTGGTAATGTAGATTTTATCATAACAGAGGAACCCCTCGAACAAGAACGCTTCAAGCGACAGCTCATCGCCACTGCGAGGAGCCTAAAAAATAAACAACAACAGCTTCAAGATGAACAAGATACGCTCAACGATAGATGGACCAAGGTCCTGGCAGCCGAGGAATATGGCCTCGAGCGCCCGACAAAGAGCTACCCAAAACGCACAATTTGACAATGAGGCCCTTGAGCCAATACCGTCAAGATACAATCATGTTGATCAACCAGACCGACCACCATGAGGACGGGACAAAGCGGCCAATTATGCCGAACACCATCCTATGCCACCTCGCCGTAGAGGCAAAGGGGCAGCGGCTCCGGGCTACACGTACGACTTACGTCAGGACCTGGATAATAGAGCCGGCCAGACCAGATCAATCTACGGATCAAGGGGACGTGCACCCACACGAGACGACGACCATCAAGCCTGGCGCGACAAGCATAACAAAGTTCGGGCCGAGAACCGAACACGGATGTCATCCGAACTCCGTCGTGATGTCGCCCGATATAGAGGCGCCGCACACCCCATGTGCTTTACCGATGAGGTAATGCAGCACCAGTTTCCGGAAGGGTTTAAACCGGTAAACATCGATGCATACGATGGAATCACAGATCATGTTGTATGGATTGAAAATTTTCTTCTCCACATTCACATGGCTCGCGGTGATGATCTCCACGCCATTAAATACCTCCCCCTAAAGCTAAAAGGACCAGCACGACACTGGTTGAATAGCCTCCCAGAGAACTTCATTGGTACTGGGAGGACTTGGAAGATGCTTTTCGAGACAACTTCCAAGGCACTTATGTCCGGCCACCGGACGCTGATGACCTTAGTCACATAGTCCAGCAAACCAAAGAGTCGGCCCATAAACTCTAGACTCGGTTCTTAATCAAGAAGAACCAAATCGTCAATTGTCCGGACGCCGAAGCCTTAACAGCTTTCAATCACAGCGTCCGTGACAAATGGCTCGCTCGACACCTCGGTCAGGAAAAGCCAAAAACAATGGCAGCTCTTACTGCACTTATGACCCGCTTCTGTGCGGGCGAAGATAGCTGGTTGGCTCGTAGAAGCAACAACACCAGTGACCCCGGCACCTCGGAGGCTAGGGATGGCAACGGAAGACCACGACGTAACAAAAATAAGTGTCGGAACAACAACGAAAAAACTGAGGATACAGCAGTAAACGCCGGATTCAGTGGCTCTAAACCCGGTCATCGGAAGAAGCCATTCAAAAGAAATAGAGACGGTCTATCCAATTTCGACAAAATACTAGATAGGCCTTGCCAGATTCTTGGCACCCCTGACAAGCCTGCCAACCACACCAACAGGAACTGCTGGGTTTTTAAACAGGCCGATAAATTAAATACTGAACACAAGGGTGAAGGAAATGTGCCCTAGAGGCAATAATAAAGTTGTTATTTACATTTCCTTATCTCAAGATAAATTTTTATTATTCATGCTAGAATTGTATTAACTGGAAACTTAGTACATGTGTGAATACATAGACAAACAGAGTGTCACTAGTATGCCTCTACTTGACTAGCTCGTTAATCAAAGATGGTTAAGTTTCCTAGCCATAGACATGAGTTTTCATTTGATGAACGGGATCACATCATTAGAGAATGATGTGATTGACATGACCCATCCGTTAGCTTTGCACTATGATCGTTTAGTTTATTGCTATTGCTTTCTTCATGACTTATACATGTTCCTATGACTATGAGATTATGCAACCCCCGAATACCGGAGGAACACTTAGTGTGCTATCAAACGTCACAACGTAACTGGGTGATTATAAAGATGCTCTACAGTTGTCTCCGATGGTGTTTGTTGAGTTGGCATAGATCGAGATTAGGATTTGTCACTCCGATTGTCGGAGAGGTATCTCTGGGCCCTCTCGGTAATGCACATCACTATAAGCCTTGCAAGAAATGTGACTAATGAGTTAGTTGCGGGATGAGGCATTACGGAACGAGTAAAGAGACTTTCCGGTAACGAGATTGAACTAGGTATGATGATACCGACGATCGAATCTCGGGCAAGTAACATACCGATGACAAAGGGAACAACGTATGTTGTTGTGCGGTTTGATCGATAAAGATCTTAGTAGAATATGTAGGAACCAATATGAGCATCCAAGTTCTGCTGTTGGTTATTGACCGGAGAAGTGTCTCGTCCATGTCTACATAGTTCTCAAACCCGTAGGGTCCGCACGCTTAACGTTCGATGACGATTGGTATTATGAGTTTATGTGATTTGATGTACCGAAGGTTGTTCGGAGTCCCGGATGAGATCACAGACATGACGAGGAGTCTCGAAATGCTCGAGACATAAAGATTGATATATTGGACCATGTTGTTCAGACACCAGAAGTGTTCCGGAGAATTTCAGATAAAACCGGAGTGTCGGAGGGTTACCGGAACCCCCCCCCCCCCCGGGAAGTTAAAGGGCCACCAGGGGCCTTAGAGGAGAGAGGGCCGGCCAGGAGGAGGCGCCCCCCAGTCCGAATTGGACTAGGGCGGCGCCCCGTCCTTCCTTCTCTCCCCTTCCTCCTTACTTCCCCTCCTTGATGGACTAGGAAAGGGGGGAATCCTACTCCCTAGGATTCCCCCCTTGGGCGCGCCCCTTGAGGCCGGCGGGCCCCCTCCTCCACTCCTTTATATACGAGGGATAGGGCACCCCATAGACACAAGTTGAACTTTAGCCGTGTGCGGTGCCCCCCTCCACACTTTTCCACCTCGGTCATATCTCGTAGTGCTTAGGCGAAGCCCTGCACCGGTAACTTCATGATCACCGGCACCACGCCGTCGTGCTGACGGAACTCTCCCTCGGCCTCAGTTGGATCTAGAGTTTGAGGGGCGTCACCGAGCTGAACGTTTGCAGATCGCTGAGGTGCCGTGCGTTCGGTACTTGATCGGTTGGATCGGAAAGACGTTCGACTAGATGAACCGCGTTACTTAACGCTTCCGCTTTCAGTCAACGAGGGTACATGGACACACTCTCCCTGCTCGTTGCTTTGCTTCTCCTAGACAGATCTTGCATGATCGTAGGAATTTTTTTGAAATACTACGTTCCCCAACAAAGGGGAAAGGACCTCAAAGCAAGGATGATGATGAGCCCCGCCCTCCGAACACAAGGGGACAGAAGAAGTTTCCCCCCGAGGTGAAAATAGTGAACATGATATATGTTACACACATCACAAAGAGGGAGCGCAAGTGCGCACTAAGGGACGTCTACGCCATAGAGCCTGTCGCCCCAAAATTCAACCCATGGTCGGCTTGTCCGATCACCTTTGATCGCAGGGACCACCCAACTAGTATCCGTCATGGAGGTTCGGTGGCCCTGGTACTCGATCCCATCATCGGTGGATACCATCTCACTAGAGTCCTTATGGACAGCGGCAGCAGTTTCAACCTGATTTATCAAGACACTGTCCATAAGATGGCAATTGACCCATCTAGAATCAAGCCCAGCAAAACTACCTTTAAAGGAGTGATACCAGGCGTGGAGGCCCGCTGTACGGGCTCCTTAACATTGGAAGTAGTCTTCGGTTCTCCGGACAACTTCAGAAGTGAAGACTTGATCTTCGATATCATCCCTTTCCGTAGTGGTTATCACGCACTACTTGGACGAACCGCTTTCGCCTGCTTCAATGCGGTCCCACATTATGCTTATTTAAAGCTCAAAATGCCCGGACCGCGCGGCGTCATCACAACCAATGGAAATATGGAGCGCTCCCTCTGTACCTAGGAGCACACCATGGCCCTTGCAGCCGAGGTACAGACCGGCCTCGTCAAGCCGAACAACTCATCGGTCGTTAAGACTCTGGACACTGCCAAGCGAATCCGATCCACATCACAGCACGACAACTCGGTGGATCCAGAGCTTGAATAGCAGTTCAGCCTCCGCCAATCGCCCCATAAGGTTGCGGCATACGTACCACGTGTGCATAAATACGCACTTAAAATACCTTGGGCAGCGTCGGAGGCATACTACGAAAAAGGTCTATATTACGGCTTGACCCTATTCGGACCTTAACCTTCTTTCTCCTTTTTCTTTTTTCACTACAGGTTCATTAAAACCTACTTCACGGTTGTATAGGGGTTCCTCTCTAAACTCCCCTTCCTTACAGACGACCATCACCTTCTCCTCTCAAGGGATTTCTAACCAAGGAGAAACGGCGCAGACGTGCAGCAGGGCAACATTAGGATCTTCAAGCTGCTACTTTTTCCAACAGCCCTGTGTAAAACTTTCCCTTGTGTAAATTCTCGGCATGTAAAATAGCCTTAATATTCATGGCATTATCTGTAATAGCACATCTCGACGTATTATAGAGGATATAAAGGAAACAGTTGATTACCACTTTTGTTTGGTACTGATTTCTTTTGTCATCTGTATCCTTCCTTACATCAGATTGCCACACGTGCTTTAGTCCGGCCTTAAACACCGGGGGTTGTATTCAGCTCCGCACGTTCTCAAGTCCGAACACCTATAGGGTACTCTTCGGCGTCCCAAATATTGCACTATATGCATTGGCTCCGAATCATGTCTTTGGTCTATAGTTGGGTTGCCCGGCTCATGTGCTTACCACCTTATGTTCCGCTCGTTCGGCTAAGGTCGTAAAGGGAGAACTACTGCGATTGTATTTCTGGTTCGTCCGGTCAAATACATTAGTAGAGAAAGCCAAAAACTGAGTGTCATGATAAGGCGAGAGCTGGTCAGCGATTCGGCGACTTAGTCTTATACTACAAAGGACAATTGCATTTTTACCCCTAGTTAGTTCCTACCCACGGGTTTTGCCCTTACTTTTCGAGCTTGCTCAGTTTTGCCCTTACTTTTTCCGTCGAGGTCCCTTGAATGCCCTTTGACCATTTGACCAAAACTTAGCAAATTCATAACTAATTCATATGAACTCAGAAAAATGCAAATAAGATATCAAAATGTTCAGATAAACATTACCTTTATGTGCATATCATTTGCATTCAGGACAAAAGCACACTTTAAACTACCTGAGGTAATTAATGTTATTAACATTATTAAAAATAAAAAG
Source organism: Triticum aestivum (assembly GCF_018294505.1). Lineage (NCBI taxonomy): Eukaryota > Viridiplantae > Streptophyta > Magnoliopsida > Poales > Poaceae > Triticum > Triticum aestivum. The sequence goes on along the minus strand of NC_057811.1, from coordinate 440,307,449 downwards.
GTATAAACAATAGTTTTTTCATAAATAAAAATTACATGCAAATGTAGGTGATGTTTTCAGAACATCCGGATATCTTATTTGCATTTTTCTGAGTTCGTATCATCTTGTTAAGAATTTTCTAACGACTTTGACCATTATTTGGAAACTTCATAACAAGTTGATACGAACTCAGAAAAATGCAAATAAGATATCAGGATGTTCAGAAAACATCACCTACATTTGCATGTAATTTTTATTCATGAAAAAAATATTGTTTATACCTTTTTATTTTTAATATGTTAATAACATTAATTAACTCAAGTAGTTTAAAGGGTGCGTTTATCCTGAATGCAAATGATATGCACATAAAGGTAATGTTTATCTGAACATTTTGATATCTTATTTGCATTTTTCTGAGTTCATATGAATTAGTTATGAATTTTCAAAGTTTTGGTCAAACGGTCAAAGGGCATTCGAGGGACCTCGACGGAAAAAGTAAGGGCAAAACTGAGCAAGCTCGAAAAGTAAGGGCAAAACCCATGGGTAGGAACCAACTAGGGGTAAAAATGCAATTTTCCCTACTACAAATCTTTGGTGATTTATTTCGTGCTATACGAGGGGCTGGTCTTCGCCCAGTCGCGTGGAAAAGGCACCTTAGTTCGGACTGCCGCACACGCACAAGGGGCTAGTACTTAGCCCCACCATCAAACTCCTATGGCTAAGTGAAAGTAATAAAGCCGCATGGTCTGATTGCCTGGTTCAACTCGCGGACACCTCCTTCACGGACCAAGACGTTGGACAAAGTGTGACCACGCAATACGCTGAACACCCCCGTAGCATCTACGTGGGGGCTAAAGCCGGCGACTAGCAACTTTCAGAGAAAAAAAACGGCCGCACAGTTTTACAGCCCGGGTACATTTACTCAAATATGACGTCCTTTGAGCATTGGCCCTCTACTATTCGGGCACCCGCCAGGACGTCTTTGAAGTACCTCTCCGGCTTGCGATGGTCCTTGCCTTCGGGTGGGCCCGCGGTCGCCACGTCGGTGGCCTTCACCTTTGCCCAATGCATCTTGACGTGGGTGAAGGCCATCTGAGCTCCCTCTATGCACGCCGAGCACTTCACAGTATCAACTCGAGGCAGCGCGTCGACGAGCCGCCTCACCAAGCCGAAGTAGCTACTCGCTATTGGTTCGGCTGGCCATAGGCGGACTATTAAATCCTTCATGGCCAAGCCGGCCACCCTATGTAGCTCCACAACTGCTTCATCTGGTCATTCAAGGGCGTCGGGTGCTCCGGCGCAAGAAACTGCGACCAGAACAGCTTCTCGGTCGAGTTCCCCTCCTGGGCTCGGAAGAACTGTGTGGCATCGGCAGCACTCCTCGGCAGATCCGCAAACGCGTCTGGAGAACTCCACACTCGAGTGAGCAAAGCATATCTTTGACCTATGAATATACTCTACAAAAGAAAGGCCTTACCAGCCGCTATCTGCTTCGCTTGTCGGATCTCCTCGCGAGCACTCCGGGACTCGACCCGCGCCTCCTTGGCCTCCTGGAGAGCCTTGGCAAGTTCGGTCGATTGGGCCGAAGTCTTCTCCTCCAGTTCCTCGCATTTGAGGATGGCGTCCTTCAGCTCCTGCTCGACTTAGGCCATCCGAGCTTCGTGTTGGCGGCGAGCGGCTTGCTCGGTCTTCAGCTCTGCAGCCGCTTTGTCAGCAGCTGCCTTGTTAGCCTCCGCCTCTTGTTGGGCTTTGGCAATGGCGCCTTTGAGGGTTTCGACCTCGGCTGCCCCAACTATGCTCATAATCGAAGCATTATATGCGTTAGTCTCTGAATATAGCTATTACTTATGAGATATAGCTACACTTTTAACACTATACGCATACCTTGCGTCTCATCGAACCGCTTGTTAACTCGGTCAATCTCTTCATCAGCCAACTGAAGATTCCGATTGAGTGCGGACACTTCTGCGGCCTGGGCGGTCGCCGCCAACAAGGAAGCATGTTACAACAATAGAACAGTATGTTAACTCTACCGAATACTATATGGATCTTCTGTACGGTTTTTCAAACTAGACAGAGGCTAAGGGGATACTGTCTATATACAGGTATATTCCTCTATACGGAAAATGTTCTAGGACATTACGTCGCATACCTCGAAGCCTGTCAGTAGGCTGGTAAAGGCTTCGTCAAGTCCGCTTTTGGCAGACTGAACCTTATCCACCTCCACACCCATCAGGGTGCGGTGCTCCTCCACGACGGAATCACGTTGCAGTGCTTCCGCTAAAGCGTTCGGCTCCTCCGGATTAGTGGAGGTATGTCGGTGTCAAAACCGGCAGATCTCGGGTAGGGTGTCCCGAACTGTGCGTCTAAGGCGGATGGTAACAAGAGGCGGGGGACAAAATGTTTACCCAGGTTCGGGCCCTCTCGATGGAGGTAATACCCTACTTCCTGCTTGATTGATCTTGATGATATGAGTATTACAAGAGTTGATCTACCACGAGATCGTAGAGGCTAAACCCTAGAAGCTAGCCTATGGTATGATTGATGTTGTCCTATGGACTAAACCCTCCGGTTTATATAGACACCGGAGGGGGCTAGGGTTACATAGAGTCGGTTACAAGGGAGGAGATCTACATATCCGTATTGCCAAGCTTGCCTTCCACGCCAAGGAGAGTCCCATCCGGACACAGGACGAAGTCTTCAATCTTGTATCTTCATAGTCCAACAGTCCAGCTAAAGGATATAGTCTGGCTGTCCGAGGACCCCCTAATCCAGGACTCCCTCAGTAGCCCCTGAACCAGGCTTCAATGACGATGAGTCCGGCGCGCAGATTGTCTTCGGCATTGCAAGGCGGGTTCTTCCTCCGAATACTCCATAGAAGATTTTGAACAGAAGGATAGTGTCCGGCTCTGCAAAACAAATTCCACATACCACCGTAGAGAGAATAATATTTCCACAAATCTAATCTGCTGACAGCTTTTCGTGACGTATTGCCATGATCTGGTCATGACGAACCATTTTTCTCAACCAGCTACTGCACATATTGCGAGGCGGTTTTCTTGGCACGTCTTGTCGAAGCAGAGATCGTGTCCCCTTATCACGAGATTCTCATCAATACGGGTGTGGGTAACCCAACCGTGCCATCAATTACGGTGCTTGGGGAATAAGCGAGTCTACCAGGCAGGTGGGGAGGCGCATAGTTTCTTCCGCCTTTATAAAGGGACAAGGATTCACCTCTTTCACCTACGCCCTCCTCCCCCTTTCTCATCCATTCTTGCGCACTCGAGCTCCAGCACCCAAGTTCACATTTTCTCCTCAATCCATTCCAAGCATGTCCGGAGCGGGAGGCAAGTGGATGGTCTCCTCCGTTACGGAGGAGGACATCAAAAAGCTATGGGGAGCCGGATACCTAGCTGCGGATATCGCACACCGGCTGCCAGAGGAGGGGCAGATCGTCCCGACTCCAGAACCCCATGAGAGGGTGGTTTTTCTCACCCACTTCGTCCGCGGACTAGGATTTCCCCTCCACCCGTTTTTCCGCGGGCTCAGGTTCTACTATGGGCTGGACTTTCACGATCTGGCCCCCAATTTCATCCTCAACATCTCGGCATTTATCGTCGTGTGCGAGGCCTTCCTCCGCATCAAGCCCCACTTCGGCATGTGGCTAAAGACCTTCAATGTTAAACCGAAGGTGGTGGTCGGCCAGCAAGCGGAGTGCGGAGGCGCCATGGTGGGAAAAATGCCCAACGTCATCTGGCTCAAAGGCTCCTATGTGGAGACCATAAAGGGGTGGCAATCGGGGTGGTTCTACATCACCGAGCCGCGCGACACCAACTGGGTGGCGGCCCCCGAGTTTCGATCCGGAATCCCTACACGGCTCACCTCCTGGAAAGAGAAGGGCCTATCTTGGGGTTCCCCGGTAGAGCTGACCGGACTCCAGACCTGCATCAAGAACATGATGGGCAAGAAAATCAAGCTCGTCAACGTGGTCCAAGTCATGCTCTTCCGCCGGATCCTCCCGTGTCAAAGACGGGCATTCAATTTGTGGGAGTTCGACTCGGCCGAGCACCAGACGCTGCGAAGGCTCTTTGACATGACGCACAAGGACGTCTGGAAGGTGCTATTCAAGGGCGCCGAGGTACCTCCTCCCCTTACCGAGGACCGAGGACTCAGCGCAAAGCGCCCTGCCAATCCGGTAAGTCTTCTATATCTCATAAGATGTTTATTCTCCCCAGTTTAACCACGCGTGGGATCTAAGCCCCATGCCTTTTAACAGGACTGGGTGGCGACAGCGGAGCAGATCGATTGCCCAGCCCCCCTGCCCGAAGATCTAGCAGATGCTCTCTTAACGGAGATGCTGGTTCCGGCGCCTTATGAGGTGCCGGTAAAGAAGGCCAAGAAGAAGGCCACGGGGACCAGGAAGGGTCTCCGGCGCAAGGTTATATCGGACTCATCGTCCGATAACACCGAGGCGCACTCCTCCCACGAAGACGAGGAGGAGGAAGAGGAGAGTTCTCCCCCCCAGCCGGGGGTGAAAAGAAAAGGAAGGCGGGTCCAAGAAGGGAAGGACCCTCCTTCCGGACAACTCCACCACCGCCGCCTTCAGCGAAGAGGAGTGGCTGCCCAAGGACAAGCCCCTGGCGAAGTCGTAAGTATCTGGATACCATAGTAATTTTGATACGTCTTATAATATTGTTTCTTATCACGCCGCGCATGATTATGCAGCCCATCCCGAGCCCACAACAGCGTATCTTCGTCGGATGATTCTTTGGGCTCGTCGGATATGAACAACGATTCTCTCCCGACCGCCTTCTCCCCCTGCCCTACGGACGACGCCGAGGTGTTGTCCCAAAGGGAACCGAACCCGGGGGAGACAGTTCCGGAGGCGCCCCAAGGCGACATTCCAGGCGCTGGGCGCACAAGGGGCCAGACTCCCCTGGGCCCTAATGCCGGGGGCAGCATGTCTAGCCCCAAGCCGAAGACGGCGCCAGAACCTCCAGTGGTTCCGGACTTTGTCAGGCAACCCCCCCCCCCCCGCTAAGGGGGGCAAGCCGTCTGTGCCGATGGCCTCTGTCCATCCAGAGGCATCGGACAACTTGCTGGAAGCGCTTCGCGGCGCTTCCATCACTACCAAAAAAATACACTTCCGTGATGATACGTGTTTGTCACAGTAGGTCGTGTTTTCTGTCATGCATGTACATCCATGACAAATTTATGACAGAATCAAGATAGTCATACCTGTGCTGTTGTAGAAGTGTTCCATGACATTGCCAAAATTATCATCACGGAAGTGTCCACTTCCATGACGATAAATCGCGCGTCACAGAAGTGATTTCGTCAAGGGTAACCGACACGTGGCATCCACCATAACGGAATGCCGTTAAGCTATCGGGTCGGGTTTTGGATCCGATAACCCGTTAACAGCCCCGACCAATGGGGATTTTCCACGTGTAAAATCATCATTGGCTGGAGGAAACACGTGCCAGCTCATCGTTGGGACAGATGTCATCCACTCATTGGACGGAAGGCGCCTATGATACGTCGACACGTGGCACGGCCCAACAGAGACCCATTCCTGTGAAAAGGCCGGCCCGTTTGACTTGGTCAAAAGGTGGCGGGCCGGCCCATGGAAAGCCTGTTAACGGCCTGTTCGCATATAGCCCATTTACAGCCCGCTAACCCAAGGCCCGTTACGCCCTATCCGAATTAGGCCCAGTAGCGTCATCTGGGCCATCCAATATGATTCCAGCCCGTTTTCACTTCTGGCGCATGTATGGCCCATGACGTCTTTCGGCCCATATGAGGCCCTATGTAACTCTTGGCCTATTAACGGCCCGTGGTGAAACTGGCCCGTAATGAACAGTGTATCACTTTACACCCATTAACGGCCCGTGGTGAAACTGGTCCGTAATGAACAGTGTATCACTTTATACCCATTAACGGCCCGTTATTCCGTTGGGCCGTTTCCAGCCCATGTTATCTTTCGGCCTTCTCAGAGCCCATTTATTCTTGGGCTCATTTCCAGCATTTGTTTACTTACGGCCCGTTACTGTCATTTTCTGCTTGTGGGCCAAATTCTGCCCGTGGTTACAGTCGGCCCGTTTGTGGTCCGTTAATATGTTGGGCCGTTTTCATAGCGTCACCAAATACAGCCTATTAACGATGGCTCGTTATGGTCGGCCCATGAACGGACGATTCCAACTCTAGCCCGTTTACGTCCATAATGCGGTCTGTTTGGCCCATGTTTGGCCAATCGATCATACGGCCCGTATAAGGCCCATTGATGATATGGCCCGCAGAAGGCCCATTGTTTCTACGGCCCGTAGAAGGCCCACTGTTCTACAGCCAGTAGGAGGCCCAGTGTCACTACAGTAAATATTAGCCCATGGTTATTGTGGCCTAGTTTTAAAAAATATGTTATGGCAGCCACTAGCTAACCGCGGAAAAAGAACTGCAATGACTACAAGCAAACAAATAAACAAGACAACAAGGAAATAAATAAGCAAGCAACTAATGCTAGGCTATCACGGCTATTACACATATTACATCCACTGGGCATCAAAGTTCGCCACCAGTGCAAATATAGGGAACAAAGAAGCATATCATATACACTGGTTGTCAAAGTTGACGACCAGCGCAAATAAACGCAGCAGCAAAACAAATCCAGAACTAAAACCACTTCAGAAGATCGCAAGAAACAATATCCTGGGTACCCATAATGCTGGCAAGATGCTTAGCAAGCTTATTAACTTTCTCTTGTTTGGCGCTTAAATCCTCCGGCGCTTGCTGTTGCACCAGAAAATATGCATCTGAATTCTGCAGGGACTTCCTCAGTCCTTCAGCTTCCTATCGCAGCACATCTGGTCGATGTCTTTCAACTTGAAGTTGAGACTCAAGAAGACGAACTGATTCAGGCAGCGAGTTCGAAGAGCTTGTGCCAGCAGTAGTGGCCAGTAACTCGAACACTACATCAAGACAGGACTTTTGGGTTCCCTCACTGTCGTCAAGATAGTTTTTATCAGCTTTCTTGGAGACCAACAGGGATGTCTCACTATCTTGAACCTTATCTGCATTACTTCCTTTACCATTGGATAACGCGGTACTGTTCTCCAATATTTTGTCCGCATTCTAAAAGAGAAACAAGCAGACACATCACATGTTTACCATGTTGTATATGAAACTCATTTTGGTAAATGAGTTCAGTAGTAAAGTGGACAGGATAACAGCATGAAACAAACATATATCTATGTACCATGGTCACTTTATGGTCTATATCATTCTAGTTTTTGTTGCCAAATCAAGATAGAGACACAGTTCAAATAATATTTGTTCAAGACAAAGCAGAATAGACAGAATATAAGTGTGGGTAACTATAGAGCAATAACAACACTTGTAATGTGCATGACATGAGAACATAACTGTTTATTCAATTGAAACTGAAATCAACATAGAGCAGGTTACAACAGCAAACCAGTTAAAGAAACAGGTTTAAAACATACCTGTTGCGCCATTGGAGTTTCAATTCCATCCTTCAAATTTGAAAATAGTTGGTATGAGTAAATACAGTAATGCAAGAGCAAAGGAGTATGAACCATAGCTACAGAACCTGACCTGAGAACAAATCTTCTTCTCCTTTAAGCGTTGAGTTGGGATTCGGAGTGGTGGTCCTCGTGCTTTGGGCACTGCAGTTCCCTTACTAACTGCTCGTGTTTGGGTGCTCTGTGGTGGAGACGGTGCTGTGTCAACTGGAACTGGGTTACTATCTGCCGGGGTTGGGGTTAGAAGGGGTGTAGCTGGTTCTCTGTCCAACTGGGTAGGGGTACAATCTGCGAGAGTCTGGGTTATGTGTGGTGGATCTGGTCCTTGGGCAAGTACAACCGTGGTTCTATCTGCATCAACTGGTAGCACTATCTTTTCTGAAGACCGTGTTGTTACTCCCTTAGATACTGCCATCACGCTCTCCAATTCAAATGGCTGATAAACAAGAAAAGTAATTGAAAGTATAGACATTGTATGATAGACAGGTGCAATGGATAGTGGGGAATAAAAGAGGGCATGAAATAATTCATATTTATGTTGTCTAACCAAACAGGATAGCATGACACAATTTCACATATATGATGGCTAACTAAACAGGATAGCATGACACAATTTCACATTATGATGGCTAACTAAAAAAGATGGAAAGACATAGTTCAAAATATGAGACTATGTAAACAGGATGACATGACATAACTATATAATGTGTTTATTAAATAGGTTGGCATGCCATAATTCACATACATTCACGGATAGAATGCCATAATTCAAAATATGATGACTGTAAACACTAAACAGGATGAGATGATATAACTATATGATGTCTTTATTAAATGGGTTGCCATGCCATAATTCAGATAGATGATGTGTATGTACTATGTAAACATGATGGCATGATATAATTCAAATATATGATTTATATAGTAAGCAAGTAAGCAGATGGCAATCCATATATGATGTAAAAACTAAGCAATGCAAGACAACATGCATGACATGGGTAATATAACCCTGCCAAGTTTGAGCATAGACCTCAGGGGGAAATAGGACTGGTCATCAGTCTCTGAATCCTCCTCTGAGGAGCTCTCTGTAACCAGCAAGATGTCTGCTTCAGCAGGTAGCATTGTCTGCTCTGAATACCTTGTTTTCACTCCAGATACTTCCATCACCGCTTCAAATGGCTGATGCACAGGAAGAGTAGTTGAATATACAAACGTTGTCGACAAATGGAACACGTAATACAAAAAAATGATAGCATGATATAATTCACATACATGATGATTGGCTAAACAGCATGGCATTGCATAATTCACATATATAATGCCTTTGCAACAAGATAGCATTGTATAATTCACATATATAATGTCTTGCAACAAGATGGCAATGCATAATTCACATATATGGTAATTAGACACTGAACAGGTGGCATTCACACAAAGCATGTCTAAACTAATCAAATGACATAGCAATGCGAGACACCATACGCACGATATGAGCAACATAACCCTGCCAAGTTAGAGCATACACCTCGGGGGGGGGGGAATAGGACTGGTCATCTGTCTCTGAATCCTCCTCTGAGGAGCTATCCGTAACCAGCGAGATATGCGCTTCGTCAGATAGCATAGTCTGCTCTGAAGACCTTGTTTTCACTCCAGAATTTGCCATCACCGTGTCAAATGGCTGATGCACACGAAGAGCAGTTGAATGTACTAACATTGTTGACAAATGTAATATGTAACGAAAAAAAGGATGGCCTGATATAATTTACATATAAGATGACTGGCTAAGCAGGATGGCATTGCAAAATTCACATATATGATGCCTGGCTAAACAAGATGGCGTTGCATAATTCACATAAACGATGAATAAACTAAACAGATGGCATTCGCACAAAGGATGTCTAAACTAAGCAGATGACATATTTGATGTATAAAGTAAGCAATGCAAGACACCATATGCATGATATAACCAACATCAGCATGCCAAGTTAGAGCGAAGACCTCAGGGGGTAAATAGGAGTTGTCTTCTCCTTCTGAATCCCCCTCAGAACAGATATCTTCCTCTCGATTACAATCCGAAATGCGTGGAGGGGGGCTGCCTTTGCGCCTACCATGGAGCGACGTCTGCATGAAATTTTATTGCCACGCAAGGCTCGTCTCTTTTGCTCTACATGTTCAGTTCCATTGTTTACAATAACTGTCATGCATAGGAATAAAACATAGTGAGATTATGTAAGGAGTGCATGCAGAAATCCAGAGTGATGGTAGCAACCTGTGGATAGACCCAAAACCAATAATAGCAGGCAGATAATGGCTTCAGTTAAAAAATACAGATAATGGCTTCTTTACTGTTTGTTTCCCACCCAACATGAAACTCATAGTAGACACCGGAGATTAACCAGATAGTAGATAGATACTATTGATAGCGGCCCCGATATGTACCCCACAACCATTTAAAAACTCAAGTTTGACCATTAGTTTGGAGCTGACTCAGAGTCTAATCGGTGAACAGGACGATAAAGTAGCATGTAATATTAAGCGATGCATAACGTAAGCAGACACGAAAGAGTGCGACCTCTCTTGCGGACCCGTGTAGTCCTCGAGGTCATCTGCTCGGTTGATGATGGTAATGCAGTTTTCATGGCTGCCAGCGGCGGGGAAGAAGATCTGAGGCGGCGAAAGACAGTCTGGAGGCCGGATCCCTGCTGTGCTGGACCCTTCTGTCGTTGGAGCAGCTGAGCTGGGGTGGACGACGGCGCAGCAGGAGCGGGACAAACCACGCAAGGTTTTCTTTGACAACTATCTGTAAGAGAAGTAATTCTGTAAGGGCTCGTTTGAATTGGAGGATTCCAACAATGCAGGGATAGGAAATAGACAGGAATAGGATAGGAATGCACGTGCAAAACAGAGAATTTAAAAACACAGGATTTCTGCCAATCTGGGTGTTTGATTCACAACAATTGGAAGATCACAGGATGCAAAGAAGCATGGTGAGATTAAGTCAAACCACAAGAAAATGTACGGTTATAATGCTATTATGCTACTATCTCTTAGTCTTGTGCTTCATGAATAGGAATTTGAAAAGGAGGACAAGTGAAAATTAAAATTCCTACGTTTTTTCTTTCAAGGAGACACTAAAGGAACAAATCCGTGTGCTCAGTGGACAATATATATAACATGTAGAGTAAAAAAGAGATGCAACAAGTGTACAACCTCTTTGGCGAAGCCATGTCGATCTCAGCGTGATTGGGTTGGCCGGTGAGGATGCTCCGGCTGACTTTGCTGTCGGAGGAGGGGAAGAAGATCTTAGGCGTCTGGAGATGGAGCCCGAGGTACTGCTCCGCTGTGATGGAGGGTTTCATCGTTGGAGCAGCTCCGGTGAGTTGTACGACGCCGAGGCTGAAGCAGGACAAGAGAGACAACGAACAACGTTAACCTGAGTGGAATTCTAATAGCATCTCCAATACATGACGTAAAATACATAACCACAAAGTGCTAGATGTAAAATACATCAGCCGCTCATCTCTGAACTTAACTGTCGAAACTGAACTTAACTGTCGAAACTGAACTTAACTGTCGAAACTAAATTTTGCTGTCGAAATTGAATTTTGCTGTCGAAACTGAACGCACTAGCAAGGTGAGGCTACACGTCGGTCGACTGACTTTTTCATCTCTGGTCAGTCGATTTTGCAGCCGTTGGATACGAAATCAAGGGCCTGCGGTTCATCTTCAACCTCCACCCCCCTGAGCCGCCAGCCACCACCAGCCAAACAGCAGCCGCGGCGCCCGCCCCGAAAACACTCCCCACCGCCGGTCCGCCGCCGCCCCAGCCATCCCTCTAGCCCCCCCCGCCCGTGCCGAGCTTTTTCTCCGGTGATCCCCACGCCACCGCCCCGCCAACGCCGGCGACCACCGCCCCCATCCTGAACCCTAAGATAGATAGTGGGGTACCTCTCCGGCGAGCCCCCTCCCCGCTGTGGCTGGTTCTTCCTTCACCCCGGCGAGCCCCCCCCCCCACTCCCTGAAAATCGACTGACTCAAAAGTCGATTCAGTTGACTGAAGTGTAGCTAAATCGGAGCAGCATCGCAATCAAGAGCAAGAGCGAGAGCAGCAGCGCGAGCAAGAGCAATAGCAAGAGCAGGCCAGGCAGGGGATCGAGAGCAAGAGCAGAGTAGCAGCGCGAGCGAGAGCTAAAGCAGCAGCAGCTCCTACTGATGTGGATGTCGCCGCCGAGGGAGCAACGTCGTGGAGGAAGTGGTCGGCGATGCCGCCGTGGATGGAGCCGCGCTGTGTCGGCTCGGGACCGAGCGCCGGCAGCACCGTGAGATCGAATCAAGAAGAAAATGCGGCGATTAGTGTACAACCTCTTTGGTGGCGCCGATTAGGCCGCAGCTTCATCCGAGGAAACGGTGATGATGATGCTCTTCCGGTGGTTGGAGGTGGCGCGAAAGACGAGGGGAACGTCGGGGCAGCTCCTTGGAGGTGGAGGACGGGGTGGCTGAACCGGCGGGACGATGAGATCGACGACGGATCCTCATCCGGTACGGTGGATGAGGGACGTCGAGGTGTTGCTGTGGACAACGTCGTCGGGAAAGAGGCTCCGGCTGGGTGGCGGACGCAGCAGGGTGTGGGGTTTTGTGGCGGGTTTTCGTGGCCTCGGTGTACGAATGGGTGGGCGGATGGGATGGCAGTGGTGAACCATGGCTTAGAGACGCGCTTGTCCGAAATGTGGGGTAAGTTACGAAAGTACCCCCACAATTTTGAGGCGGTTCTTTCGGTTCAGGGGTAGCACAGGCATTTCGCGTGTCGGGATTTCACAGGAGGTGGGAGTTTTCGCGTGCGTTGTAATTTCAGAATAGCAAGGCGCGGGTTGAGATGGAGGGAGTTGTCGGAGCACAACGAGACAAAGATATATCTTAAATACTTTGGGCTAACAAGGCGCGGGTTGAAATTTCCGGACAAGCCTAACGTGTACTGTACCAAATCAATGCGCACTACAAATGTCAATCAAAACTTTGAATTCATGTTATGTTCAATTAAAATATTTCGCTACGTGTATAATGCATGCAACCTACTACTCAAATGAACGTTTTAGTGCATTCCAAACGTATATACTACCGCTTCAATATGAACTAAATTTGAATTCGTTTCTCTATTTGAATAAGATCTACAGTAATGATTGTTGTGAAGTCAAAGCATTTGAATTCGTTTCTCTGTTTTAATAAGATCTACAATCATCATTATTGTCAAGTTAAACCATCGTTTGTGTATTATCTTCACAGCACACCACATGATTAGTCTCGAGTTACATATGAACTATGTGTACTATATGAACTCGAACTAGATTTTTTGAATCCACTTTATTTTGATTTCAAATCACATTACATTTCTAGCTCTAGCTAGATCTTCATAATCTAAACCATGTCTCATATGTATAATGTGTTTATCACATTATGTATGGTGCCCCGCCCCCTACGCCTACAAGTATTTAGATGTGAGTTGCAAACACCACACATTACCACAAATTCAAATAAAATGTGAGAATGTTCGATATATAGTATTGTTTAGATTATTTTGATATTTAGTTGTAAGCTGCAAACGCCACACATTATCAACAAATTCAAATAAAATGTGAGATTGTTTGATGTATAGTAATGGTTTAGATTGTTCGGCATTTAGCTATGAGTTGCAAACGCCATGCATTATCACATTATTGTATAACATGTGCACAGCACGTGTATCACCGCTATATTCATGCATTCAATGTTTAAAACACTATGATCTCCTATTCAAATATATGAATCCGCTTTCATATCAAATTATGATCTTTGTTAGTCTCTTACACCCACACAATCCTCTTTTATGTGTCCTCCTTCAATCTCCTCCTTTATGTGTCCTTGCCTCGTGTCTCTCATACGGTCAGACACACGTGTAAACTCTCGCCCCTCTTTTCATCGATCTCACAACCGCACACTCCTCCCCCAATCTAGCTAGTAGTTGGGCCTCTCGCACCACCTCCTAGCTCCATTCTCTCTGTCTATCCATCTCGCTGGGCCTTATTTGCCTCTAACAAATGGACGTACACCGACCGATCTCTCGCTATACATATAACTAGCTAGGTCCTTATAACTCGTTTTTACCCACACGTCAATCGATCTACCTCATTAGTTGTGTCTCTCCCTTCCTCCGACAAACAACAATTGATCTACCGATCTAGTTAGGTTTGCTTACCAAACACATGGTTCCCCCTTCATCATCCATGGATGCATCCCGACAGATCTATCACGCACAGGCACACACAGAAACACATCCCCACTCTTATTGATAACATTGCAGTTCCACCCTCAGTTTGTCTAGTAGGCCTCTCCCACCATCTTCGAGAAGCAACTCCATCACCCATCCAGCACTCTACCCCTCTCCCTCCCTCTCCCTCCTCTCTCTCTCTCCTCTCTCTCTCTGTCCCATCATATTTCCCGTCCTTCAGTTATGTATGGATGTCGACCGATCTCCCTCAAGACATAGCTGGGTCTCTCCTTCTCAACACATATACGAGTCGTTCTACCTCTATAGTTAGGCCTCTGCCTACCCCTCCCCCACCCCCTCCCCCCCACACACACCGATACATCGAGCGCTCTAGTCATGTCTCCCTGCCACACACAAACTTGACATGTGCCCTCTAACGTTCCGGTAGGCCAGTCGCCCTATATCTTTGACTTGCACACACACACACACAATTTCGATGGCTCTCTTCATCGATCTCGCACCCACCCACTTGATCCTCTCTTCGACTCTATCGATAGCTATGACCCCTCCCTCTCTTCTCGTGGATTGCCCGACCCTCTATGTATGATATGGATAGGCCTCCATTTCACACACATTGCATGCAAAATTTTGTTTGAGATGTCATCGACACATATTCCCACAAATAATTCACGAAATCAACCCCCACCCCACCCCCACCCCAAAACAAAAAACACTCACGAACGCGGTTTGTATCTCTCACACACACCCACGTAGGTGGGGGACGTGCACGAAGAGAAGAGGTGCATGCACGGCGCACGTACTCCCGTCTCTTTCCCAACCACACCCGCGCGGGTACACGGTGGAGCTCATTTCTGTACGAAAAAGGCAGCCCACGTGGTAATTTGGCACGTGTACTGGTTGTCCACTTGGTGGAGGGAGGATCGTCTACCACGGGTGAACAAACAAATTGCGACTTGACGTGTTATGTTAAAAAAAAGAGGCAAACCATGTGGGGCCTACCTTAGAGGCAAGGCTCTATACACTGGAGTACTTTTGATGTGTCCCGTCAACTCGCAGAACGAGGAGAAGCTTGCTTAGTACGCCGTCTCCCCCGCCCACGGGCGCGGTGGCTCGCAGGATGAGGTGAAGCTTGCTCCGCCTTACGCCCGCTCCCTCGCCCATGCGCGCGGTGGCTCGCAGGACGAGGAGAAAAATTTACTACTCCCTCCGTTTACTCCTCGTCCCTACTACCTTGGTTATAGAGATTATATCATATTGTTTGGAATATATATGTCCTTTAGTAGATTTCAATATGAACTACTAGTACATACTCCAAACACTGATGTATATAGACGTATTTTAGAGTGTAGATTCACTCATTTTGCTCCGTATGTAGCACTCTCCCTCGCCCCTCGACCCTCGCCCACGTGGTGGACGTGCAGCAATTCATTCGGTCTCATATAGCCAGAACGATATATACTGCACTACCATTATTGCTCGACTTCCCGAAGAGGCGAAGAGCCAATCGCAAGGTTAATATTTTGGAGATGCCAAGCGCAAGGTTATAGGAGAACGAGTAGTAGGTGCCGCGTCATTTATAAATAAAGTTTTTTTTCTTCAGTGGCACGTACGCAATATGATAGGTTCATATGGAGAGAAAAGGAAACCGCTCCACTATATACATAGTCAGGACGGGCCAGCCTACACGGTTGCTTGCTGGGGTTGCTCTCTTCACACTCTCTCGCACAAAACGACTGTGGCCACATCTCTAACATCCCGGCGGATCACGTCCGCTTGGGGAAGGGGTGGATGCTTAGTGTAGATGCGGTGGCCGTCGCCGACGGCGAAAACCCACTGTCGGCACGTCCCGATCAGGGGTCCCCGCCGTTCTCTCTCACAAAGCCGGTGAGGTTGCCTTCGTCCCTTGCTCACTGCCGCGACGTGGGCAGTTGCCGCCTCCCGCCGCCCTCCTCAAGGTTGAGCTACGTCCCTCAGGTACAACTCCCTTTACAGCCGGCTTGCACCACTGCTCTAGCTGCCCACATCACTCCCTGTGGATATTTCTCTACTTCTTTGCCCCGCACATACCTCTACTGGCTTCTACGTACTGTATTTGTGATGAGTTTATGTCTCATCAACTAGTCCTAGTAATCTTATTCTAATCACGCTTCTTCAATTTCTTTGCCACAGGGATGCTCATCTCGATTTTGGTGAAACTGCACAAAATGATCCGATGGTCAAAAGGTTGCAAACTTCATTTATTAGGAAGCTCGAACGTTGCCAGCAAATTGAAGCCTGGTCAGGGTTCACGGTTCAAGGGCTAGGGACTGCATGGATCGTTTTTTCTTTAGCTGCCTCTGTTCCAAAATAAGTGTCAACTTTAGTAGTAGTACAACTTTGTACTAAAGTTTGCACAAAGTTGAGACACTTATTTTGGAACGGAGGGAGTACATATTTGCTATGATCTGTCAATCATTGAGATGCAATAGCATGCATGTTAGTCTCCTTTGTATTTGATGAAATGTTGCAACGGGCAACCTTGGACGCAAGATACATGTAACAGAAGCTGGAAGCTTCATAGCATTGTACAAATTTATCTCGCTGATAAATTACAGTACGTACTATACTAGTACTTCCTCCGTTCCTAAATATAAGTCTTTGTAGAGATTTCACCATGAACCACATGCGGATGTATATAGATGCATTTTAAGTGTAGATTCATTCATTTTGTTCCGTATGTTCACCTAGTGGAATCTCTACAAAGACTTATCTACTAGTAATAGCTAGCCCCCACTACTAGGAATTCTCTATCCTCTCCTTGAGCCACATCATCAAAATTGATGTAGCCGTTAGATGAAGTAAATCAGTCCATAATAGCCGTCTGATCTAGACGTTGAGAGGCTCCGCACTAAGCCACATGCAAGCATGCAGAAATACCGTGGCACATGCATGTGAGTGGGTTTTAAATCACATCAACATGTCTGCATGCAAGCATGCACCGGTAGCATGCATGTAAGTGAGCTTTTAAGTCCCATTAACATGTCAAAAAGAAAAATATAATCCCATTATGCAGTAGGAGTTGGCTGATCTTTTTCCTTACGTGGGATGATCTAAATGATGATGGGAGTTTATTTAGTTTGGCTACCACATTTGTCATGCGGTTATAGAGTTTTTTTTAGTTCTATGAAATCGATAATTTTGCGCAGAGAGATATACTGCTGTTCCGCGGCAACGCGCGGGGACTCATCTAGTAATATTTAGGAACGGAGGGAGTACTATGTAAAGAGTTAGGTGTCGCACGGTGATAGTGTGAGGTGGGCCATGTAATCACTGAGCCTGCGTGTTTTCACTGCTCTTGCACTCCTCCGCTGTAAGAATGGAGAAAATTGTAATTAGTACTACCTCCTTTCGCCAAAAGCATGGGACATCCAGCAGTCCTACCACCTCAGTAATAAAGACCAATGAGCCGTCAAATCACATAGACCCAGCAGTAAGTTGGACAGACGAAGCAACCATCACTCTTGCGCCAGTGAGAGGTTGCGTCCGCTCTGCCCGGGCATGAATGCGGCACCGATTCTTTGGAGCGGCGCTGACCGTTTCGGGCGGGAAGCGCGCGCGGGCGATGGAGGGGCTTTGGGTGGGCCAGGCTGGTCAGGAGCGGGCGTGGCAGCTGTCCGCATGTCCCTACCGGACACGCCCGGAAACGAGAGGATGCACCGACTCTCGCGGCTAAAATCGTACACTACACATCTCTCTGTAGGAGTAGGTCGATCTGTCGCTCTCTCTAACACACACATGCTGTTAAACACACACACACGCACACACACGCACCTTGGTCCCATTGCACCTTCTAACGTGACTTATTACACCTAGACGGAGGGAGTAGTAAGTATACGAGATACGGTGGCACACTGACTTAAGTCGAATACAAGTGCCCAAAATTTGTGTGCATGTTATAATAAGGATTCACTTAAAATAGTACGTGAGCGAACAGAGGGATCAATTGGACAGTGTTCCCGAGCAGTAGCGAGATGTGTGAGGTAAGATACACCGCTGGCGCTTTTAATTTTTCTTATTAATTTGTTTGTTTCACCCTCTGACTGGTGGGACCCAACGTACTACGTGGAGAGAGGTAAGGTGACTAACGTTGCATTATTTCTGCACCACTTTGGATAGTCTTACCACCAAAGCCACATGACACGATTATGATTGAAATCCTAATGACTCCCACACACACACAAAAAACACGGCATGCCTGTCACACGAATGCAGGAATATATAAAAGGTTATTTTCCTCTCGTTGAACATAACGGGACGTTGTGTAGTTGGATAGCCTGTTCGCTCATGAAACTTGAGGTCTCGGGTTCGATAACTACACTTGAGCATAATTTTTGCCAGGAGGATTCTTTGACTGGTCAAAATGTTTTCTAGGGTTTGCACGCTTCACACTCTCTCTCCAGTATATATATACATGCTGGAGCCTCAGCGCTTGTAGTTGCTCTCTTCACACTCTCTCACCCTCTCCCGCTAGAGCCTCAACGCTTGTAGTTGCTCTCTTCAGACTCTCTCGCCCTCCAGATCTAAACAAGACTTCGTTGGCCTCTCTCTCCCCTCACTGCTGCTCAAAGAGCCGGCAGGATCTGTCCGCCGGGAAGGGAAGGAGGCTTAACGCTGTCGCTGTCGGCGAGGGAGGGAATCCACTACCGGTGCTGCTGTTCACTTTCCACCCAGCGACGGCGCGGGAGGGCCTCCGACCCCTTCTTCTTCGCCGCCGGCCCGTCACCCACCGAACCACGCCCCAAGAACCTTAAGGTATATTTTACTTACTCCACATGCATTGCTCTAGTGCATGTATACCATGAATCTAGGATGTGGTTCAAAGAGGAAAGGAGTGGGGGAAATTAATGGGAAAAGTTGTATATAACATGAATCTAGGACGTGGTTCAAAGAGGAAATGAAGGGGGAAAGTTGTATAGAATGAATCTAGGACGTGGTTCAAAGAGGAAAGGAATGGGGGAAAGTAGTGGGGAAAGTTGTATCGCATAAATCTAGGACGTGGTTCAAAGAGGAAAGGAAGGGGTAAAAGTACTAGTTCAAAAAGGAAAGGAAGGGACAGGGCTGTAGAGTTTGAGAAGGACTAGATTTGCTACGCTCACATAGGGAAAGGTGTCTAAAGATAACAAAACTGGGACCAACACAAATATGCTCCTTGGTTGTTTGTTCTTTGTTGCAACAGACTGTGCATGACCACAGTACATCGGTAGATGCACATGGTGCTGGTGCGTCCACTGTCCCGTGCAACTCATTAGCTATTGTTAATCTAAGGCCATGTTTGGTTAAAAACTCCTGAGTCCCTACCTGCTTGGTTCCAGGGACTAAACATGGACTAGAGGTTATTAAATGACATGATAAAAGACCATGTTACCCCTAGTAATGGACTAATAGAAACAAGGTGCGATGCGTGGCAGGGGCAACTATTGGGAAAAGTCCAAAAAGACTCCCTCGGGGTCTTCTTTCTTTAGTCCCAAATGCCCACTTTTAGTCCCAAAAAGTCCCTCCTGTTTGGTTTAGACGTGACTGACACGGAGTTTTTTTAGTCCCTACACCAAAATGTCCCTGTAAACAAATACCCTCTAATAATGCCGCTGGAAATTGATGCAATGCCACAGTTAAAAGCAAATTACATGTTTAACGAATTTTATTGTTAATATAATCTCTATGTTAATATTAATCAATGCCACCATTTGAGAAATGCTACTGTCTTGCTTTCTTTCCCATTTAGATAAGGTAGATGCTTCTTTTTGTTGGCTTCTGTGTCATCCACCATTATTGACCACTAATTGTTTCCTTTGCACCTCTGTGTAAACAGGGTTATCTACTTCACCTCGTTGCCATTGTGACCTTTTGTTGCACTGCACAAAACACTTTTGTTTTAAGAGTGTTTTGTGCAGTTCAACCAAAATGTCACACCGACAACATTGCTTGATTGCTTGATCTTAGTGGAACTGCACAAGAGGAGATCTTACTTCCTATCCGTTAAGGCGAATTTGGTTAAGATCTTCT
This sequence comes from Triticum aestivum, assembly GCF_018294505.1. Lineage (NCBI taxonomy): Eukaryota > Viridiplantae > Streptophyta > Magnoliopsida > Poales > Poaceae > Triticum > Triticum aestivum. Next base: position 440,287,628 of record NC_057811.1, on the reverse strand, counting down.
TCTTGTGAGTTGTTTGAATTTCGCATCATGAGAGGTCAGTACTAGCCTTCTTTCACATGATTCTGTAGTGTGCTTTCATATGTTGTGCTACTTGTACGATAATGTTGCTTGATTTTAGTGAACTGCACAAATGGAGACAAGACTTCCAATCTGTATGTGCACCGTAATATCCCATTGAGGTAAGATAAGGATATTTCACAACCGCTGGCCTGTATTTTGCCACTTTCATCAGAAAATTAATGTCATTGTTTAGTGCTATACTTGTGCTCCCTAATTGACATGCCAAATCTTACATTGAAGGCGAAGCTTGTCTATTATTGAACCAAGTGATGAAGGGGAAGAACAAGCGGAAAAACAAAAATCAACTCCCGGTGCTGTAATGTTTCCTTTCCTTTTTTTGAGCAAATAGGGATGCTAGCATTTAGTTGTCCTCTTGTCTTTGCACAATAGGATCATCTTCCTTTGAAGAAGAATATGGAGTACGTGAAGTGACTAGTTCTGATTATGCCAGGATGAAGAAGCCCTGTCTATCTTCTCATCAGAAGGAGCAGTTGAAGGATGGTTACATTACTCCCCAGAAGACCAAACTAACTTCAGCTCAGAAGGACTGACAAATCTCCATTTTTTTGCTGTGATGCATGAGTACAATGTTGTTCTAGGATTCTCATCAGAAGGAGCAGTTGAAGGATGGTTACATTACTCCCCACAAGACCAAACTAACTTCAGCTCAGAAGGACTGACAAATCTCCATTTTTTGCTGTGATGCACGAGTACAATGTTGTTCTAGGATTCTTTCTGGTGAGTTCCATTTTTCTAAAAGTGTGCTCTACATGGACCATGTAGGTGGCTATTTAAACTATCAATTCATAGTACATTTTGCTTTATACTAATCACTTTTTTTGTATTTGTGCAAACAGGGGTGATCAGCTTGATTTCAACAGGAACTGCACAAAATGTTCATGAATACATCAAATCATTCATTTCCACCACAAGAAAGGAGGTGCTGATAAGTTCAAGGCATTGCAACATATAAGGGAGAAATCATACAAGCTACGCATGAATTTTGTTGATTTTGGTGGAACTGCACAAAAAGAACAGTTGGTTTATTTAGCACGAGGTGCCATGTCAATGTTCGAACTGATGGCAAACCCTGCCCATTCCACAATCGTAGGCATTTGATATTTTGGAATGGGACAACCTTGTCAAATTTTTCTCATTGATTTTAATACATGCGTTTGATATTTTCGAATGGGACGCCCTTGCTGTCAGCAGCGTTGATCAATTTTTTCTTTATTCTTTACTTGTGAAGTAAATATTGCCTCTAACATGTGAGTTGCTGAGATGCATAATCATCGATTGTTTTGAATGTTCTCTATGAATTGCCAGCCCTGTGTGTTTGATTGCAATGTACAGAAACGCTAAAACTCTGCTCAAACTTTTTGTACTCCTTATGTTCCTTTTTACTTCACACATTGTGAAAGTGCATACCTTTTTGTATAAGATTGGTCAAAGTAGAGATACTTTGACTGCATACAAAACTTGTATAGAAAGGACCGGAGGGAGTACATGTGAAACTGCTACAAACGAGGTGATCACCCTGGGAATAATGCTAGTACATATTGTTTTGCATGTTCATCCAATGCCAGTGATACAGGAATTTGAACTAATCGAGATACATTCATTCATACACGGTCGGATTTCATATAAACATGCCGGATTCAATTACATTTCATACATTTTGAACTGAAAAGGGGTGTTTGTGGACGCATGCATCTCCCAGATGCAGAGGCAGGGGGTTATCCTCCTTTTCTAAAAAAAATAAAAAGGGGTGCGCTGGAGGTATAATTAATTAACCGAAGCTACCCACTTGTGTCCCGCTGAGCCGAACAGAAGCTTCAGTGACTTAACTGTAGGTGCAGTTGCGTAACTGACATGTGGCCTGTTGGGCCCATGTGTCAGTCAGCCAACTGCACCAGCAGTTAAGTAGAAGCAGCGTTCTTCTCCAGCATAGCTCTCCGACTCCATGTCGCCGTCAAGAAGCTAACCGGCCGTCAATGGTCAACCCGCCTAGCTTGGCTTCAACCGGAGGGTAGCAGCGGTGGCCTTACTTGGACCCGAGCGGCGGCGACCTACCGTGTTCTACTCTTCCTCGTTGTTGGTGGGGTGGGGCCTCGGCGGAGCCGGCGATGTCCTCTGCCTCGTTGTTGGCGGGGCGGGGCCTCGACGGAGCCAGCGGTGTCCTCTGCCTCGTTGTTGGCGCCGCGGGGCCTCGGCGGAGCAGGACGTCATCGACGCGAGCGAAGCGGGGACTCATCGCAGCCGGCATTGTCCTCTGCCTCGTCCTCGGTCTCGCCAAACAGTGCCTCGCCCGCTTCATCGCCCTCTTTGCTAGCCTCTTTGTAGGTGGCCGCAGCCTCTGACACCCGCATGCGGTACCACCAGCACTCGAGGCGGCCCTTGCGGGCGTCGCGATACGAGTCGAGCAGCTCCTCCTGCTCCGCCTGCTCCGCGGTGATCTGCTCCTCCGCCTGCAGGTGCTCCTGGAGGAGATGCTGGTTCTAGGCGGCATCGGCCTGCGCCACCCGGAACTGCTCCACACACATCTGCCTCACCATGTCCATATATTGGGCACGTGCCTCGCTGATGGTCATGGTGCAATGCACCGGCGAGGATGGCATGGAGGAGGGGGTTGGCACCGGATCGTCGACTACCATGTTCTCCATTGGGACATCGTCGTCCTCCGGCTGCCTGCCGGCCAGCCGGTCAGCAGCAATGGCTGCCATCTCCTTGTGGTCCGTCGTCCGCCCGTACCGAAGAGCGCTGGAGCGCGAGGAAGCCATGGTGGGCAGTAGTGGTGTGGACAGGAGAAAGGGAACGGATGTGGATGACTGCGGCTATGGCTGGCGCAGCAGTTTATATAGCAATGGTGGGCGGGCGGAGGGACAGACGTGTGGCACCGGAGTAGCCGCCTCGACAACCGCGTATCATTAATGTGTGCGGCAGATGGACGGACAGATGACACTTGTGTCGTTTGAAGGCGGAGCAATCGCCTGCACCGGGAAGCGGGGCGGCCGGCGCTGACTGTTTCGGGCGGAAAGCGCGTGCGGGCGAGGAGATGACTTTACTTGGATAGGATGACAATGGGGACCCACCAGGTCCATGGCCTCACATACGCAAGTGCCTCCTTATTATATATATATAACTATAATTTATTTTGCTTCTTCCTGGTTTCGTGACATCACGGTCCCACACCATTGTCAACCTATGTACTCCCTCCTTTCCGGTTTATAGGGCTTATCTCAAAATTTTAGTTTTTCCATTTTATAAGGCTCAACTTGGTTGTTTTCCATCACATGTTCAGATTCCAAGGTGCATTAAATCATTGCATGCAAGTATTAAGAGAAAAATGACCAATGCATGTACTTTATGCATGCATGCATTCCAATTAATGTATTGATAAACATAATTTTTTGAGGATAACAAGAGCATTAATTAGGTGCTTTTGCAAAACTACAAAAAGTATTCCACCACTCGCCATCTACCTTGATTGGTGAGATTTTTGAATTGAGCATTATAAACCAGAAAGGAAGGAGTAGTCAATAAATGAGAGAATTGCACAAGAAGCGGCCGACAGCTGGGACCAAGCAGCTCGATCAGTATTTGTGTTTTTGAGGTGTGAGCACTGCAGAGTTTTTCGATGTTTACCCTAGATATTAATTTTTCTCCTCTGAACAACAACGAAAACATCGCTGCAGGTATTAACTGGGCGGGCTATGGCCCATCTAACCTAGGCCACATATCCAGCCTAGATATTAATTTTTTTCAAGCTGAAAATGGCTAGCCCAGCTATACTTTTTTTTGACGAATACCCAGGCAAGGTCAAGTTGTTATTCTCCGCCCCGCTAGGCTGCAAATCTTTCCTAGGAGGGATGCATTAGGCTTAACAAGAAAATGGGCTTTAAGAAATAATAAATGGGATGTAATTATAAAAAAATGGTCGTAACTATAAAAAAATGCACCAAATAGTGATTACTTTATAAAATATTATTTTTGGAATATTGAAAATTTTAATTTCATTAATTATTGCGAGCGCAATGTTTTGTTGGATTTTTATGTAATATAAATTTATATTTAAATTGTATTTCATCTGACTAGAAATTTCGGGATAAAAATATTCAGATCCCATCAAAATGTGGGAAATTTTATTGAATTCTGTTTTGAACGGTTGGTTGAAATGGGCTGTAATTTTAACAAACTGTAAATGGGCTATAGTAAATTCCATTAGAATTCAAAAAATGGGCTACACATTCTTACAAATCTCAAATGGGCTAGAAGTTCTCTGCCACACACTTCTGGCCTTACTAAGTTGACGCGTCCCCTAAAAAAACAGAGTTGACGTGTATGCAAGGCTTTGTGAACTTATAGTCAACACACGGTTCTAGCAGTAGTGGCCGTTGGATGTCCATCCAACGGATGTCGTGCTTCTTCTTCTATCTTGGATATTCTAGCTTCACCCGCCCAAAAAATGATTCCTCCCCCTGACATTTGGGGCACACTGTTTCGGAAGCTGACATTTGGGGCACACTAAGTTGATGTAACAAGGGCTTTGTCAACTTAGTCAATATAAATGATTCTAGCTGCAGTGACTGTACGATGTCCATCCAACGGCTGTCGTGCTTCTTCAACCTCTGGTCTTCTTGCTCCAGCTGCCCAAAGCAGCGCCAGTCGTGCCGCCTGCTCCTGCCTCCCGTGGCCGGCTGTGCTGCCGTGGAGGCCTCACCGCCCCTACTCACTACTAGGGAAAAGCCTAGCAGCAGCGCGGGTTTTGGGCCTATTAGTAGCGCGGGGGCCGACGCTACTAATAAGGCGCTACAGCTAACGTATAGCAGTAGCGCGTGGTCACCGGAGCTACTGGTACACAAGTGTAGCAGCAGCGCGGTTATCGGAAGCACGCTACTGCTAGTATCTCTAGCGCTCGTTTCAACGGCGCGCTACTGCTATCGTAGCGCTGCTGCCAACTTTTATACACTCTCTACTGCTAATTTAACAGGTTTTTTGTTTTTTTGGGCATATTTGTTTTGTATTTGAACATGCTTTATAGAAGAATCTTTAGCACATAGAAATGTCATCATGATACACATACAAATGCCTGCGAGACCACAAATGTAATCATAGCATATACATACAAATAGTCTCATCATAATCATCATCCAACACAAAGTGGCCTCTCGTCATCATCTCGAAAATAGCGATACAAGTCCTTGATTACTTGCAAATACGTCATCATCCATCTAAACAATGGTATACGCGAGAAGAGATATCACTTTGATTACATGAGTTCGTATCCCTCTCTAGCATTAGCGTGAACCTAAACTAACTACTGCCTGTCGCTCGAAAACAGGAAACCGGTAACACCTGGGCCTGACACTCCGGCCACTTGTCGTATATATACTCCTAGCGTAGCACTTCTTCGCCATCGATGATCTATGCACCTGCATCTTCACATGAGTCGATGATATGCAACATATATAGTTGAGCAACAGAAAGAGACAGACTTGGCAAAAATAGAAACAACATATCATAAGCATAAATAACAAAGTTCATCGTACCCAAAATGCCCTAACTAGAGTGATCTTCGCTAGTCGAGGAGGAGGACGGTTTAATTACATCACAAATAAAGTTTCACCGCGCATAACTCAAAGTTTTGTCATACAGAAAGTATGGACTAAACGGACACATTGTCATATATCGACAATCACTACAACATGCCATGCCATCCATCGAGGTCAGGGAGATAGTCCTCGAGCTTAGTGAAAGGCTTCATGTCGAGACGCTAAGAGGCTATCCATGTTCGGACGTCTTCCCGCGACATTTGTCCTTCTTCGTAGAACATCCCTGTTTTCCGATGACCTCCTTCATGATGATTTGGGCAAGTTCGCGCTGGATGTGATAGAACTCAGGTCGAAGTCGATGATCCTCGATATATCCTACATTCTTTGCCCATTGCAGAATATGGGCATCGCCGGATCTAGGTGACATGCGAAGGTTTTGGTGATCCCGTCTGTACTCCAGCATGTGGTGTAGGACATAGAATCCATCATTAAGAGAATTGTTCGGTTGCTGGATGCAGCAGAAGTCGGTCTTATGGGCGAAGGCGGCCCTGCCGCCCCTTCTCTTCTTGTCCCTGACCTCTCCACCCCTTGCTTGGTAGTAAAACATAGCACTGTCGAGAACATCCTTGATGTGGGTGTAATCCTTTTTGTGAATGTTCTTCGACGAGTCCAAGTAAAGAGCGTGGGAGAACTGGGGGTATAGGATGATGAGGACGGCGCGCCCGCCGCTGCGCAAAATAAGTACACCTCAAATTACTTAGCCTCCACCGTGCAAATGAATGATTGAAATCGAAGGAAGGATAGCAGCGCGGATGACTTACACGGGATGATAAGGCACGAGAATCGCCCCTTGTCCTTATTGGCGAGCATGAAATTGACGATGTATTCCCTCGCGTATACACGGTGCTCTGCGCAGACTCCCAAGAAGCTCTCATGCATGTAGTACGGGTCAGCGACACAGATATGAGATATGTGCTCAAACCCGATGATGTAGGTCATCTGCAAGGCACAAAGGCGGACAAACGTAAAATCCAGCTTCTTCACGTGAAACATGTCGAATATGTAATCGAATCGGAGGAAGAACTTTTCCGCGGGGAAGTTCTCGACGTACAATCTTTGCCGCGGAATGTTAACCACGTAGAGTGGGTATCCTGGATCTGTCGAGGCGATGAGGCCTTTCTCTACCCGCAGCACATCGTCATGAAGTCTCCTTAGATCGCCGAATCTGGCCTGTAGCACTATTGCAGGTAGGATTGGTTGACCGGGGATATGCCATTTATCCGCATCGGTGATATCTATACGGTCCTGAAGCTGAGGTTGCTGAGGCGGCTGGATCATAGAATCAGCTTTTTTGCCTTTCCTCGCTCTCTTCCTAGACTTCTTTACTACCGGAAGGTCGTCCATAATACGTTGAGATGGCAATTCAGGCACCGACTCATGATGCTCAAACCCTGAGGAGGCGCCAGTATAGACATACTGTTCAGCGCCACCATTGTCCTCATCCTCATCCATGGCGACGTCATCATCAACTAATGGAGCCTCCTCCTTACCCCGTCCGCTATCACCCAACCCGACACCCGACGCTAATTGGGTAGGTGGGGCGTTGATGTTCATACCTTGCTGAGGCTGCATGCTCGTGGGTGTGCTCCCGACCGCCTCCAGACAAAGCAGACTCTTTGGCCACAACAGGACTCACCCATTGCAACAATCACCAAGCCGCTGCGGTGTCTCCTCGTCATCCATCAGTAGTGTTGGAGGAGGCAAATTCTCGTGGCTCGGTTCGACACTGGCCATGGAAACCTTGAAGGCGTTCGGGGGGATCGGCCGGCTGTGGAACAATGGTTCCTTCGGCTTCATTATCGTCGCCTTCCCCGCGTCCACCTTCTGGTCGCCGATGGTGTACAATATGGTGCACGGGGTTTCGTCGGCCTGCAAAGAAAAGTCTGCGACGTGAGACATCCGAAAGGCAACGAAAACGGGAGATTATACATTTATATTGAAGGGGGCTGATGTGACAGATACCGTGAGGGCATCAAGCTCAGCCAAACACGAAGCACCACCGAGCACGTCCGGTGCGGGAGCAGGTGCGGGAGCCGGTGCGGGAGCAGGTGCTCCCAAGAAGTCAGCAATGGGAAAGTCCTCTGCATTTTTTTCTGGATTTTGCCTTGTCCAATTGATAACGCCCGTCACCAAGGAAGTAGACAAATCTGCAACCACCTGTTTTGCGGCAGCTACCACTGTTGCGACTGTCTGAGATGATTTCTTCTCAACCACAATCTCAACCTTCTTGTCGATGTTTTCTTCAGTTAACCTCCGTCTTTCCTTTCTCTCCTCCGTGGTCTCACGGTAGTACTTCTTCCACGTGGCGCCGTCTCCGACACCGTGCACGCGTCCATACGACGGTTGAGTATCCACCGGTTGTTGTTTCAATATGTTCAACGCCCGGTTGAATGGAGTGTACCACTTGGGCCTCGCCAATGCCTCAGATGGCGAGTTGCTTTTGGCCGCAATCTGATGCTGCTCTCTCTGCAAAAGGCACAAGGATCGTTTACAAATATGATTAACGTGTGCAGTCGAATTGATCAAAAACTAAAATTACCAGCAGTCTCATGAACTCCATAATGACCGTTGTTGTCTCGTAAACCTTTTTCACTGGGTCCCAACGGTGCCGGGCCCTCAGGACGTCACGCTCCTGCGGAAGGGTGAAATCCGCCAAGGGGTCTGGGATGCCTAGACTCGCAGCTTCCGCGTCCTCCTTGGCCCATTTGACCTCTTTCCGCCGTAACCACGGCTTCCGAGGTGGTGGCTCCCAATGTTCCTCTGTTGAAGCCCCTTCATGTACTTAGACTAGTTTTTGGCAGCTTCGTCCTTGCAAGCCTCCTTGAATATGTGAAACCGGTCTTCCGTGATTGTCGGATTATCCTTTATAATCTCGGAGTAGGGTTCCTTCTTGTCGATGATCCTTGCTTTCACTCGAGTTTTCCAGGAGGCCAACGCGTCGCTAAACTTGGTCATGGCGTTTTATTTTATCTTCTTCATTGCTGTGTCCACGTCTGGATCTTCATAATCCTTCTCATTCCGGCCAGGGAACAAGAATATCTGGTGAAACTTCTTTAGGAGGGAGCTCCTCATATTTTCTATCTTCTGTAGTTTCTCATCGTTGATGGTGGCGGTTGTCCGTATGATGCAGCGTATTTGATTGCCGTAGCACGAGCGAGCTTCCTCAGGCACCTTTGGCTCAAAAATGCCATCGTCCACCTCCGTGACCACCAGCCTAGTAGTCCTGAGTTTGTTAGGATGCCGTTGCCTCTTTGCTTTCGGTTCTACACTGGCTCCGCTCCTCGAGGCAGCACCGGTCTCAGTCTCAGTGCCGGTCCTGATGCCGGTCTGAGTCTCAGCGCCGGTCTCAGTCTCAACACCGGTCTACGTGTCGGTCTCAGTCCCCGATGCCACCGGTGGGCCCAGCAACAACATCGGTTGATCGTCGGTAAGGCTAAAAAATTTGTCTGCCGCCCGGTAGGCGTCGACGCAATCACCAGAACCCTGTCCTTCATCGTTGCTAGCCATGTTTCCTATGATTAAATCTAGTCAATTAATTCTAGACCTAATAAAATGAATAATGACATAAAAATGCCTATTGTTTTGCAGGAATGTTGACTCCTTCCTGGTGCGGCAAATCCGGGGTACTCGATATGTCCTAGTTTGTAGCACAAGTCATGCTGAAATTCACGGAAAATTTCGGCATGACCATTGCTAAAAAGTGGACAAATCGAGAACCTGAAATTTGCCAGAACAGAAATGAATTAACATTCCGGCAAAACATAGGCCACTCAGCATCATTCCCTGGAAACAACAAAGCCACTTGGGCACAATTGAACCACTTCAATGAAAAGATATAACATGACCACTTCAATGAAAAGATATAATCAACAATAAAAGTCTAGGAAGGGATCATCTTTAAAATAAAATTTGCCTAAATTATTTTCCTTCACTAAACACTTCTCTGCCTAGGACAAAAGCCAAATTATGTTGATCTAGATATTCCTCTCTCTCACACAAACACACATTATTATCTCTAACCCTTCTCTGCCTAGGACATAACTCAATTAAATTGCAAAGGAACTCCATTTCTCTAACCCTTCTAACCTAATGCTCTAAAATAACATTTTCCTCTAACCTAGCCAACCTACTTAACTAGCTTTGTTAATCCAATGAACCTAATTAACCTACCTATTTAACCTAGTTAGTTAATCTAGTTTACCTACATAATTACCCTAATTAAACTAGTTAACGCAGCTAGTTCTTTGTCAAAGCCCTAAATAAATTTTTGCACTAATTAACCTAGATAATTAACCTAATTAAACTAGTTAACCTGACTAGTTCTCTGTCAAAGCCCTAACTAAATTTTGCACTAACCTAGATAATTAACCTAATTAAACTAGTTAACCTAACTACTTCTCCGTCAAAGCCCAAACTAAATTTTTGCCCTAACCTAGATAATTAAGCTAATTAAACTAGCTAACCTATGCATGAGAGAGAGAGGAGGGGTGGGGGCTTACAGAGGATGGCTCCGGTGGTGGCGAGGGAGGCAGTGGTGGCGAGGGAGGCAGTGCTGGCGAGGGAGGCAGGGGCGTCTCCGGTGAAGGCGAGGGAGGCAGTTGTGGCGAGGGAGGATCCGGTGGCGTCGACGGTGGATCCGGTGGCGTCGACGGTGGATCCGGTGGCGTTGATGAGGCCGCGCTGCTCCGTGGCGTTGGGGGCGGCTCCGGTGGCGTCGACGGCGCACGGCTCTGGTGGCGTCGATGTCGGCAGGAGACGACGGCGAAGTGGGGCGACGGCGTATCAGGGAGACGGCGGCGGGGTGGGTTGAGGGATTTGGGGGAGAAGTGGTGGCCGGGGGGAAACGGTTTTTTGGTTAAGTCAAATTTAGCGGTAGCGCCTTTCGCAAAACATGCTATAGCTAAGATAGCTACAGCGGTTTTCACAAACTGCGCTGCTGTTATAGCTATGTAATTTTCTTCCATTTATTATTTTCTTTTCTGTTTCTATAGCGGGGGTCTAGGACACGCGCTGCAGCTTGTTAGCTATAGCGCCTCTTACAGACACACGCTACTGCTATGCCTTCCTCATTTTTTTCGCTTTATCAATTATTATGCTTTACATTTTATTTTTTCCTTTCTCCTTTTTCTATTTCTTTCATTTTCATTAATTTTTCTATTTGTTTTTCATCTTATTTTATTTCCATTAGTAGTAGTGCTCTTTGTTGGAAACGCGCTACTACTTATACCCTAGCGGTAGCGCGCTTCTTCCAAGCCCGCTACTGCTATGCGTATCCAATCATTCTACCAATGGGAATATTATTAGTAGCGCTTTTGGAACTACACGCGCTGCTGCTAAAGGTGTATCTGTAGCGCGGTTTTTCCTCAATTGCTACTGCTATCTAGCACTAGCGCTCTTTTTTAACCCGCGCTGTTGCTAAATTTCTGTGTATAGGCTTTTCCCTAGTAGTGACAACTCCCACTGCTGGCCAGGCCATCCCTCCACTCACCCACACCCCCTGTTATTCTGCGGCGACGGTAGCGCAGCCGAACCAGTGAAGCCTCGTACTCCTCTCCGCGTGTGCATCCACTGTCGCGTCTTCCCTGGCTCTGCGTCGTCCCCTTCCTAGGCCTCACAGTCGTCCACCGCCGTGGTGCTCTCAGCGCAGCGTGGTCAACATGGTCAAGGAACGACTTCCATCGGACGTGGACTGTACATGGAGAGGCTGACAGCTGGGTCCACGGCAGCCGCAAGGAAGTGCCTCCTTATTACGTGCAAAATAATTATTCCTCCACCTGACAGCAGGGACCCACCGGACGGGCCACTGTATTTCGCGAAAAAAATGATTCGCCCCCTGACTGATGGGACCCACGAGCTACATCTTCGCACGCAAGGAAGTGCGTCCGAAAAAAACTGATTCGCCCCCTGACTGCTGGGACCCACCAGGTACATCTTCGCACACAAAGGAAGTGCGTCCGAAAAAAACGATTCGCCCCCCGACTACTGGGACCCACCAGCTACACCTTCGCACGCAAGGAAGTGCGTTCGGGAAAAAAAACGATTCGCCCCCCTGACTGCTTGGACCCAACAGCTACACCTTCGCACGCAAGGAAGTGCGTCCGGGCAAAAAGAAAACAAAACGATTCGCCCCCCTGACTGCTGGGACCCACCAGCTACATCTTCGCAGGCAAGGAAGTGCCTGACAGTTGGGACCCACCTGGCCGAAGCGTACGTAGCGTTGTCATCCTGGTCGTGAACGTGTACGTACATACTGGTCGATGTAGAGGCGCACACGTGTCATAGTAAAGGTGCGCACGTAGCGTGTACACGTACGTACATCGGCCAGGGTGCAAGAAAGAAAATATGGCCACGTATGTGTACATACGGGCGGGGTCTCGAACACTTAGTCACGCATAAGTACGGCGAGGGCTCGTGTTCATGGGGAGGCAACGGAATGCGTCGTGTTCAAGGGGAGGCAACGGAATGTGTCGTGTTCATGGGGAGGCAACATAATTCGTCGTGTTCATGGGGAGGCAACGGAATGCGTCGTGTTCATCGGGAGGCAACGGAATGCGTCGTGTTCATCGGGAGGCAACGGAATCCATCGTGTTCATCGGGAGGCAATGAAACGCGTGGGAGCCAACCGGCTTGGATGGAACAGGCGATGGAAATGAGGCCTGGCATACCGCAAAACGGAGGAAACGGCCTAGTGTTCGACCGGCCACGTTCGGAACGAGGTCCCGTTGATCGGGAGGGGTGTGGCGTACCGCAAAACGGAGGAAACGGACCTCCTACGGTCGAAACGGGGGTCCTGTTGATCGGGAAGGGTGTGGCGTACCACAAAACGGACGAAACGGACCTCCTACGGTCGAAAGGGGGTCCTGCTGATTTGGAGGGGTGTGGCGTACCGCAAAACGGACGAAACGGACTTGTGTTGGAGCGCTACGGTCGAAACGGGGGTCCTGTTCATCGGGAGGGGTGTGGCGTAGCACAAACCGAGACTCCACGAGATACTGTTCATCTCCATCGTCGACCTCCTCCAGCCTCCACGGGCTACCGTCGACCTCCTCCACCCTCCACGGGCTCTTGTTCATCCAGCCTCCACCGCGTGCTACTCCACCGGCTACTGTTCAACCACCCCTCCATCGTCTACTGTTCATCCAGCCCTCCACCATCTACTGTTCATCCAGCCCTCCACAGCACGGGGTCCTGTTCAACCACCCCTCCACGGCCACCCCTCCATCGTCTACTGTTCACCCGGCCCTCCACACCACGGGGTCCTGTTCATCCAGAGGCAATGCCACCGCTCACTGTTCATCCAAACCCCCCCGCAATGCTTACTGTTCATCCAATCGATCAGCTTTAGTTAGCAGCGGTAGCGAAGGAATCACTCCATCGGGTTCAGTTAACAGCCATCGATCGATCGCTCGGGTTCAGTAACACGTAGCCTGCAGTGCAATCGCTCGGGTTCAGTTAGAGCCCAACGCCTCGCTCGGGTTCAGTTAGAGCCAACGCCTCACACACACGCGGATACGTGTACGAGAGAAACGTGCATCGCTCGGCCCCTGACCTCCCACCGTAACCGCCAACTCCCCGAAATTTTCCTCCCCCTCGCTTCTACCATGGTTTTTTCCATCATGGACGGCCCAAACAATGTCATGCAGCTGCATCTCCGGCCCGCCCAGGATGAAAAGCCCATTTTCTGTCATGATTTTTTGTCATAGAAGTAGGAGCCCACCACATCTATGATGATACCGGGTTCTGTCACAATTATCGTCATAGAATTGTCATATGTATGACAGAAATTCTTTTCGTTCGGCCCAAAATTTCACGGATGTGTCTTTTTTTGTAGTGCATTGATGAAGAACACCGCACTATTATGAGTGCGGTAGTCAAGAAGGTTCAATCCGCCAAGAGCGGACTGACTGAAGCCTGTGCTAGCCTCCTAACAGGCTTTGAGGTAAGCAACCGGATTATAAGAAAATGTTACCGTATAGACAATAGCCCCTGATACTCTGTTTGGCGTTCGCGACGAAAGGCCGAATAGAGGATCAAATAATCACCACAGGAGTCTAATAGGAATATGTCTATGCGCATATGCAGGCTTCACTGCTAGCCACTGCCGCACGTACTGCGGAGGTCGCTGCACTGAAGCAGGACCTTGAGCGGTCCAAGGAAGAGCTCGGCCTTACTAAGAGGCAACTCGAAGAGAACAAACGTAAGTGATACCCCATCTATATATTAAAAAAGTTTGGTTTTAGTATAATAGGATCGTCATGCATTTTGCTAGGGGCCACGACCAAAGTGGCGGCCCTGCAGAAGGCGCTATCCGAGGCCAAAGACAAAGCGGCCGAGGAGCGCATCGAGCGGGAAAAGCAAGAAGCCCGGGTAGGCGAGGTGCAGCAAGAGCTCCAGGCCCTCGTCAAAAAACACGAGTCCTTGGAGCTTGACTCTAAGACGCAAGAGTCCGAGCTTGCAAAGGCGCTCGAAAGCGCAAGAAACGCCAAGGCTGAAGCCCAAAAGGCCCTCCAGGAGATTGAGGCGGTTAAGAAGATAGCAGCGGGTAAGGCATTCATTATGCAAAGCAAGCATGTGAAGGAACCATTTCTTTTACTTACCCGAGTTCGGAGTTCTCCAGGAGCATTCGCAGATCTTCCCCGCAGTGTGTCGGATGCCGCGGAGTTCTACCGGGCTGAGGAGGGGAGCTCGACGGAGAAGTTGTTCTGGTCTCAGTATACTGGGACCGAACACCCAATGCCCTTGAGCGACCAGCTGAAGCAACTGGTTGAGCCCCACAAGGCGGCCGAACAGGCCATGAAGGGTCTTATAATCCGGATGTGGCCTGGCGAGCCCCTGCCTGATAGCTACTTCGGTCTGGTGAGGTGGCTTGTGAATGCCTGCCCACGGCTTGAAGTCATTAAGCGGTCCGTCTGCATCGAGGGTGCGCGCAGGGCTTTTGCCCGGGCGAAGGTGCACTGGGCGAAGCTGGACGCCAAAAAGCTGGTGAAGGAGGGGCCGCCGGAAGGCAAGGAGCATCGCCACCCCAAAATGTATTATGATGGTGTCCTGAAGGGTTCTCGCCTTGTGGCGGAGGAATGCGCCAAGGATGTAATTTTCGAATGAATGTACTCATGTGATCCTGTAATATGAAACGAGTTCATTTGCGCTGTGCAACGCTTGTGAATTTAAAATATTACCTTCTGTGCGGCCGTTTAGAAAATCTGAGAGTTGGCCAGTTGTCGGCTTCTGCCCCCATGTAACTAGTACTGAGGGGTTCGGGATAAATATGAGCACTCTTTATCCCAATTTTGGGTCCTTCGAGGGAGGTGTTCAGCACAACGAACCAGGCAATCGGACTATAAGGCTTTATCACTCTCACTTAGCCATAGAAGTCTAAAATTTTAAATTTTTGCGAAGCCCCTAGTATTCGGAAGGCCGAATTTGGGGCGCTATATACGCCTAAGTCGGGAAAAGCCGACTCCTTGCCCGAAGCGGAAGAAGTCTTTAAGGACTTGAGACCTCTCGAACAGCGACCAGCTCTCGCCTCATCATGACAATCAGTTTTCGGCTTTCTCTACTGAGGTGCTCATCCGGAAGAACCGGGACACAATTGCAGTAGTTCTCCCAGTGCTACCTTAGCCGATATTGCGGAACGTAAGGTACCAAAACATGGGAGCCGGGCAAACCCAACTATTGACCCAAGACATGATTCGGAGCTGATGCATATAGTGCTATAAGTTCGGGGTGCCGCACTATCGAAAGTGTTCGGACTTCTCACGTCGTATTTATGGGGTATACTGGAGCCCCTGGCGTACTTGCCGTACCGGAACGTACGGGTGTAATTTTGTCGTAGATAAGCAGACAAGGAAAAAAAGTGTAATGCAATAATAAACTAACGCTATGCATTGTTATTAAATAATACGTCGAAGCATATGGATACAAGTAGTGCAATAAGCAAAAAATAGGACTATTTGACATGTCCTATCCAAGGGCAAGCTGCGTATGGGTATTTAAAACAGGTATTTCGATCGTTATCAGAGACCACCTGGGGATTCCCTTGTACGTCTTAGCTTCTTGCCTCCTTGGTATTTCCTTCCCGTAATGCGTTTCAGCAATCCGACTGCCGAAAAGGGCTTCCACAGAGTAAGGTCCTGAGAGAGAGAAAATTATAAAGGTGAACAGCCCCTGGGGCGGTTGAGCCGCATTGTGGGACGTGTCCTGGTCGTGCCTCCGCCTATGCCCATGGTATTTTTAATGCGTAATTATGTACGCGTGGCACAGATTTCGTCGCTTGACTGGGACTAGGACGGAGGCCGAATTGCTAGGCGAACTCTGAACGTGCCAGGCAATCCTGTTGCAGGTTACTCCGGACTCGCTTGAAGGTGTCCGGGGGCTTTATCGCCGAATTGGCGGTTTGCCTTGAAAGGCTACTTTGTGCTTCTGCTGCGAGGGCCGCAGTGCGCTCCTCCGTGCGGAGCGAGCGCTCTGTGTTTCCATTGACTATTATAACCCCCCGAGGTCCTGGCATCTTGAGCTTGAGGTATGCATAATGCGGCACTGCATTGAATCTGGCAAATGCAGTTCGTCCGAGCAGTGCGTGATAGCCACTGCGGAATGGGACGATATCGAAGATTAGCTCCTCGCTTCGGAAGTTGTCCGGGGATCCGAAGACCACTTCCAGTGTGATTGGGCCCGTGCAATGGGCCTCTACACCTGGGATGCCACCTTTAAAGGTGGTTTTAGTGGGTTTGATCCTTGAAGGGTCTATACCCATTTTGCGCACTGTATCCTGATAAAGCAGGTTCAGGCTGCTGCCGCCGTCCATAAGGACTCGCGTGAGGTGAAATCCGTCAATGATGGGATCAAGGACCAATGCGGCAGAACCGCCATGACGGATACTAGTGGGGTGGTCCCTACGATCAAAAGTGATTGGACAAGAAGACCATGGGTTGAACTTTGGGGTGACTGGCTCCATCGCATAGACGTCCCTTACTGCACGCTTCCGTTCCCTCTTAGGGATGTGGGTTGCGTATATCATGTTCACCGTTTTCACTTGTGAAGGGAACCTCTTCTGTCCTCCTGTGTTCGGCGGTCGAGGCTCTTCCTCGTCGTCGCTATGCAACCCCTTGTCCACGTTTTCGGCATTTAACTTGCCGGCCTGCTTGAACACCCAGCATTCTCTGTTGGTGTGATTGGCTGGCTTATCGGGGGTGCCGTGAATTTGACACGAGCGATCGAGTATGTGGTCCAAACTAGACGGGCCCGGAGTACTTCTTTTGAACGGCTTTTTCCGCTGACCGGATTTAGAGCCACTGAATCCGGCATTGACTGCTGTGTCTTCGGCGTTATCGCCGTTGTTGCGGCGCTTGTGTCTGTTACGATGTGGTCTGCCGTTACTATCTTTGGCATCTGAAGTGCCCGGATTCCTTGATGTGTTGTTGCTGCGAGCCAGCCAACTGTCTTAGTTAGGAACCTGGTCCAGAATTTCCTGGCCGATTCCCCTGGCTGCTGAGTTGTATGGCTCAAGTCATCAGCATCCGGTGGTCGCACATAAGTGCCCTGGAAGTTGTCAAGAAATGCATCTTCCAAATCCTCCCAACTGCCAATGGAGTCTATTGGCAAGCTATTTAGCCAATGTCAAGCTGGCCCTTTGAGTTTTAGTGGGAGGTACTTGATGGCATGTAGATCATCACCGCGAGCCATGTGGATGTGTAGGAGCAAATCCTCGATCCATACCGCGGGATCTGTTGTACCATCATATGATTCAATGTTTACGGGTTTAAAGCCCTCACGGAATTTGTGATCCATTACTTCATCAGTGAAGCATAGGGGGTGTGCGGCGCCTCTGTGCCGGGCTATATCACGACGCAGTTCATACGTGTCATGTCTGCTATATTCGTCCCGGCCAGATTTGTTTTTAGTATATCCGGCGCGACGGTCATCGTCCCGCGTTGGGGCCCGCCCCCGTGATCCGTAGATCGATCTTGCATGTTTTGCTTTGTTTTCCAATACGTCTCGCAGGTCCCGCGTGTTGGCCCGGGCCTTGGTATTTTTATTTGAATGGCGGCAGGGTGCGGGCTGGACTTCAGGCTCATATGCCTCTCTGTCTCGGCCACGAGGTGGCCGATCCGCCGCATCATACGCGGGTGATGTAGGTTTCAATGCTTCCTCCTCGTGTTGGGGTAGCAACCTGCGCTTTGGGTAACTCTTGGTTGGGCGCTCGAGTTCGTATTCCTCGGCCGCCAGGACTTCAGTCCATCTATCCGCTAGCAGATCTTGATCAGCTCGAAGCTGTTGTTGCTTTTTCTTCAGGCTGTTTGTTGTGGCTATAAGCCGGCGCTTGAAGCGCTCCTGTTCGACGGGATCCTCAGGCACGATAAATTCATCGTCGCCGAGGCTCACCTCGTCTTCGGAGAGAGGCATGTAATTGTCGTCCTCTAGTTCTCCGTCTGTCACCTGTTCTTTAGGGCTAACTTGCCCATCCTCCGGCTCGAGATCTGGCTGGAGGGGATTGTTGTCATCTTCGGCACTATCCGGAGCGTTATTGTCTCCTGTGCTGGTATCGCTACTTTTGCTATGGAGGGACTTAGAGCGGCGCCGCTGACGTCGGTGCTCGAATTGCTTCTTGGAGGGATTATCCTCCGCTGTCTTATTGCCATCGCCTTCTTTGGGGGTGTCCACCATGTATATATCATATGATGAGGTGGCAGTCCAGCGCCCTATGGGCGGTGGTACCTGTTCGTCTCCTGCATCATCGTCCATACCGTCAATATCTTCGGAGCCGAAGTCGAGCATGTCTGTTAAATCGTCGACAGTGGCTCCTAAGTGGGTGGTGGGTGGGGAGCGAATTTCTTCGTCGTCCGCATCCCATTCTAGCCGGACATAGTTCGGCCAAGGGTCTCCTGACCGGGAGAGTGACCTCAACGAGTTTAGCACGTCACCAAATGGCGAGTGCTGAAAGATATCCGCGGAGGTAAACTCCACGATCAGTGCCCAATCGGATTCGATAGGCACGGAAGCGGGCGACTTGGATCCCATGGCCGGGGACGAATCCAACGGTTCGGCAGCACGGGTCTCGTGGGAGGTCAGGTCAGTATTTGGCTCTACCGCCGCTGAGTTTGTGGCCTCCAGGGCGGGGTCTATCCACCCGTCCTCAGATGGTGCAATTTGTTCCGGATCGAGGGCCGGAGTAGTTGCAGGGGCGATCTCCCGAACACTGTTCAACGGCAGAGCCAAGTCGTGCTCGTCGTGACTGTGCGGCGCACCTGACATGAGCTCGAATCCGTCGAAGATCAAGTCTCCGCGGATGTCGGCAGTGTAGTTCAAGCTTCCAAACCTGACCTGATGGCCAGGGGCGTAGCTCTCGATCTGCTCCAGATGGCCAAGCGAGTTGGCCCGCAGTACGAAGCCGCTGAATACGAAGATCTGTCCGGGGAGGAAAACCTCACCCTGGGTCGCATCATTGTCGATGATCGAAGGAGCCATCTAGCCTTACGGTGACGGCACAGTGGAACTCTCAATGAAAGCACCAATGTCTGTGTCAAAACCGGCGGATCTCGGGTAGGGGGTCCCGAATTGTGCGTCTAAGGCGGATGGTAACAGGAGGCGGGGGACACAATGTTTACCCAGGTTCGGGCCCTCTCAATGGAGGTAATACCCTACTTCCTGCTTGATTGATCTTGATGATATGAGTATTACAAGAGTTGATCTACCACGAGATCGTAGAGGCTAAACCCTAGAAGCTAGCCTATGGTATGATTATTGTTCTCCTACGGACTAAACCCTCCGGTTATATAGACACCGGAGGGGGCTAGGGTTACACAGAGTCTGTTACAAGGGAGGAGATCTACATATCCGTATTGCCAAGCTTGCCTTCCACGCCAAGGAGAGTCCCATCCGGACACGGGACGAAGTCTTCAATCTTGTATCTTCATAGTCCAACAGTCCGGCTAAAGGATATAGTCCGGCTGTCCGAGGACCCCCTAATCCAGGACTCCCTCAAGGTCATTGACGGAGCTGATGCTCCTCCCCCTCTTTCAAAGGGGGCTGCTCACCTGATCCCGGAGCCGCATTGGTCTTTGGAATGGTGCCCGGCTGGGGCCCGGATTGTTGGGGGTCCCCACCGTTGGTTGCCATAGGGGTTGCCTCCCCTATGTCTTCGGCGACCGAGGTATTAACCCCGGGTGCCTTCTCGACAGCCTCGCCCGCCCCTCCACGACCAGGAGAGGTCCTTCGGACAACACCTCGGTGTCATCCACGGTGATTGGAGAGGGGGATCGTGGCGGTGTCTCGCTCTCTGCCATCTCCGGTGGCAGAGAACTCCCCTCTGATAGCGAAGTATTCATGAAATCGCGAGGAGGACTGAAAGGCATATGGCATAATAACTTATATAATGAAAATAGGAAAACCGAAGATAAAATAGTAAGTATCTAGATACTTACGTTTCGGCCGGGGGCTTCGCCTTGGAAGGCTTTTTGGGAACCAATTCGGCATCTGGGTCCGAACTGTCCTGGAGGTTCATCTTCCCCCTCTTGGGCGCCTCCGCCTTTGGGTCTTCGGAGGCAGCCTTCTTCTTCTTTCTCCCCTTATGAGGGTAGTCACTTTCCACCTCCTCCTCTTCCTCTTCCTCGTCCCCCTCGTGGGAGGAGGGGGCTTCGGTCTCTCCGGACAGTGTCCGAGGGACCCTTTGGCCTCCTTGCCCTTCTTTTTCTTGGCCTTCTTTTCCGGCGCGTGATACGGCACCGGGACCAGCATCTCTGTTAGCTGGGGCGTGGCTGGGTCTTCAGGTAGCGGTGCCGGACAGTTGATCCGTTCCGCCTTCGCCGTCCACCCCTGTATGAAAGACAGGCAATATGACTTAGGTCATGTTCAAAATACTGACCAGATATGTCTTCGGAAAGGATATGCTTACCGCTGAGGCCGGATTCTCGATGTCGAGTCCGATGTCCTCGGTCTTCTTCGGCCACGTATTTTGGGCCTTGAAGAGCTGCTTCCAAATGTCTTTGTGTGTAGTGCCGAAGAAGCGCTTTAGGGTCCGTGGCTCCTCCGGATTGAACTCCCACATGTGAGAGGCCCGGAGTTGGCAAGGGAGAGTGCGGCGGAAGAGCATCACCTGAATCACGTTTGTGAGTCCGGTGTTTTTGCCTATCCTATTGGTGATGCATTTTTGCAGCATCTGTACCTCCGCCGTGGATCCCCAATCCAGGCCCTTGGCGGTCCACGATGTGAGCCTCGTAGGGGGTCCGAATCTGAAGTCAGGAGTGGCCGCCCACTTGGCGTCACGGGGTTCGGTGATGTAGAACCACTCCTGCTGCCACACCTTGACAGTCTCCACAAATGCCCCTTCGGCCAGACGGCGTTGGGGAGCTTGCTTACCATGGCGCCGCCGCAGTCCACGTGCTACCCATCGACCACCTTTGGCTTCAGATTGAAGACCTTGAGCCATAAGCAGAAGTGTTGGGGGATGCGGAGCAGAGCCTCGCACACGACGATGAACACTGATATGTGGAGGAAGGAATTCGGGGCTAGATCATGGAAATCTAGCTCATAGTAGAACATGAGGCCCCGGACGAAGGGATGGAAGGGAAACCCTAGCCCTCGGAGGAAGTGAGGAATGAATACAACCCTTTCGCCAGGCTCTGGAGTGGGGATGACTTGATCCTTGACAGGGAACCTGCGCACGATATCCGCGGGCAGATATCCCGCACCCCGGAGCTCCTTGATGTCCCCCTCGATGACGGAGGAGGCCTCCCACTTGCCCTTAGAACCGGATCCAGACATGGCTGGAGAGGCTGGTGGCGATGGGAAAGATTGAGATTTTGGGCGCTAGAGCTCAGAGGGAGGGTAGGCAGGAGATGGAAGAAGGCGTGGGAAAAAAAAAGAGGAGTCTTTGCCCTCTTATAGGCAGTAAAATACCAAACGCCCCCCACTTAAGCCTTAAAACTCGCCTGTTCCCAAAGGGATCCTGCGAACGGCACTATTGGATTACCCAAACCCGTATTGATGAGGATCCCGCGATAGGCGGGCATGATCTCTGTTTTGACAAGACGTGCCAATGGAGGCTATGCCTCAAAATGCGACCCGGGAGGCGTGAAAGCGGTTCAAAATATTGAAGGGTGAGATGTGACACTTCACCTAAACAAGTTGTCAGTAAAAGACATTGTTTATTTGGATATCCTACCTTCGTGGCTAAGGGTTGAATCGATTATACACAGCCGGATACAGTTCCTTTGTGCATGGAATTGTCCTAGAAGTGTTCAGGAGAAGGAACTCGCCTTGCAATGCCGAAGATAATCCGCGTGCCGAACACATCGTCACCAAAGACTGGTTCGGGGGCTAGTAAGGGAGTCCTGGATTAGGGGGTCCTCGGGTGTCCAGACCGTTCAATATGGGTCAGACTGATGGGCCGTGAAGATACAAGTAGAAGGCTTTCCCCCGTGTCCGGGTAGGACTCCTGTATGCGTGGAAGGCAAGTTTCGTGTCGGGATATGTTATTTCCTTCCTCCACCAACCGACTCTGTATAATCCTAAATCCCTCCGATGTGTATATAAGCCGGAGGGTTTAGTCCGTAGAGGTGATGTCTACTACGCAACCTTCTTCTTGTAGACGTTGTTGGGCCTCCAAGTGTAGAGGTTTGTAGGACATTAGCAAATTTCCCTCAAGTGGATGACCTAAGGTTTATCAATCTGTGGGAGGCGTAGGATGAAGATGGTCTCTCTCAAGCAACCCTGCAACCAAATAACAAAGAGTCTCTTGTGTCCCCAACACACCCAATACAATGGTAAATTGTATAGGTGCACTAGTTCGGCGAAGAGATGGTGATACAAGTGTAATATGGATGATAGATATAGGTTTTTGTAATCTGAAAATATAAAAACAGCAAGGTAACTGATAGTAAAAGTGAGCGTAAACGGTATTGCAATGTGTTGAAACAAGGCCTAGGGTTCATACTTTCACTAGTGCAAGTTCTCTCAACAGTAATAACATAATTGGATCATATAACTATCCATCAACATGCAACAAAGAGTCACTCCAAAGTCACTAATAGCGAAGAACAAACGAAGAGATTATTGTAGGGTACGAAACCACCTCAAAGTTATTCTTTCTGATTGATCTATTCAAGAGTCCGTAGTAAAATAACACGAAGCTATTCTTTCCGTTCGATCTATCCTAGATTTCGTACTAGAATAACACCTTAAGACACAAGTCAACCAAAACCCTAATGTCACCTAGATACTCCAATGTCACCTCAAGTATCCGTGGGTATGATTATACAATATGCATTACACAATCTCAGATTCATCTATTCAAACCAACACAAAGTACTTCAAAGAGTGCCCCAAAGTTTCTACCGGAGAGTCAAGACGAAAACTTGTGCCAACCCCTATGCATAACTTCACAATGTTACGGAACCCACAAGTTGATCACCAAAACATACATCAAGTGGATCACGTGAATATCCCATTGTCACCAAAGATAAGCACATGCAAGACATACATCAAGTGCTCTCAAATCCTTAAAGACTCAATCCGATAAGATAACTTCAAAGGGAATACTAAATCCATTACAAGAGAGTAGAGGGGGAGAAACATCATAAGATCCAACTATAATAGCAAAGCTCGCAGTACATCAAGATCGTGCCGAATAAAGAACGCGAGAGAGAGAGATAGAGATCAAACACATAGCTACTGGTACATACCCTCAGCCCCGAGGGTGAACTACTCCCTCCTCGTCATGGAGATCGCCGGGATGATGAAGATGGCCACCGGAGAGAGATTCCCCCCTCCGGCAGGGTGCCGGAACGGGTCTAGATTGGTTTTCGGTGATTACAGAGGATTGCGGCGGCGGAACTCCCGATCTAGGTTTCTTTTCGGGGGTTTCTATATTTATAGGGATTTTTGGCGTTGGGAACAAGTCAGGGGGGTCTCCGAGGCGGCCACGAGGTAGGGAGCGCGCCCCCACCCTCGTGGGTGCCTCGCGACTCTTATGGTCCATCTCCGATGCTCCGTGGGCTTCTTCTGGTCCAAAAATAATCTCCGTCAAATTTCAGGTCAATTGGACTCCGTTTGGTTTTCCTTTTCTGCAATACTCAAAAACAAGGGAAAACAAAAACTGGCACTGGGCTCTAGGTTAATAGGTTAGTCCCAAAAATCATATAAAATAGCATATAAAACATCCTAGATGGATAATATAATAGCATGGAACAATCAAAAATTATAGATACATTGGAGACGTATCAAGAGGCTATCATAAATCTCATAGGCTAGACAACTAGGGTTTAGCCATTACAATCTCGAGGTAGATCAACTCTTGTAACCCCTATACTCATTGAATATACTCAAGCATGACGTAGGGTTTTACCTCCATTAAGAGGGCCCGAACCAGGGTAAACATTGTGTCCCACTTGTCCCTTGTTACCATCAATCCTCAGACGCACAGTTCGGGACCCCCTACCCGAGATCTGCCAGTTTTGACACCGACAATGGGGTTGCACCAGCCCCTTGTGGGCTGGTCTGTCCCTCCTTTGGCCCATAAGGACCATATCTTTGCCGGGGGTGCCCGGAACTCCTTCCGGTGACCCGATATGTACCCGATACCCTCCAGAACACTTTCGGTGCCCGAATACTATCGTCCTATATATCAATCTTTACCTCTCGACCATTTAGAGACTCCTCGTCATGCCCGTGATCTCATCCATGACTCCGAACAACATTCTGTCACTAAATCTCATAACTCATATAATACAAAATCGTCATCGAACGTTAAGCGTGCGGACCCTACGGGTTCGAGAACTATGTAGACATAACTGAGACACCTCTCCGGTCAATAACCAATAGCGGAACCTGAATGCTCATATTGGGTCCTACATATTCTACGAAGATCTTTATCGGTCGAACCGTTATGACAACATATGTTATTCCCTTTGTCATCGGTATGTTACTTGCCCGAAATTCGATCGTTGGTATCTTCATACCTAGTTCAATCTCGTTACCGGAAAGTCTATTTACTCGTTCCGTAATACATCATCCCGCAACTAACTCATTAGTCACATTGCTTGCAAGGCTTCTTATGATGTGTATTACCAAGAGGGCCCAGAGATACCTCTCCGATACTCGGAGTGACAAATCCTAATCTCGATCTATGCCAACCCAACAAACACCTTCGGAGATACCTGTAGAGCATCTTTATAATCACCCAGTTACGTTGTGACATTTGATAGCACACAACGCATTCCTCCAGTATCCAGGAGTTGCATAATCTCATAGTCGAAGGAATATGTATTTGACATGAAGAAAGCAATACCAATAAAACTGAACGGTCAACATGCTAAGCTAACGGATGGGTCTTGTCCATCACATCATTCTCCTAATGATGTGATCCCGTTCATCAAATGACAACACATGTTTATGGTTAGGAAAGTTAACCATCTTTGAATAATGAGCTAGTCTAGTAGAGGCTTACTAGGGACATGGTGTTTTGCCTATGTATCCACACATGTATCAAGTTTCCGGTTAATACAATTCTAGCATGAATAATAAACATTTATCATGATATAAGGAAATATAAAATAAGAACTTTATTATTGCCTCTAGGGCATATTTCCTTCAGACACCCACTGCCCAGCACCGCTACATAGGCCATTCCCCGCCGAAAGAGAGAAGGTTTCGCCGCTGCAGCCTCCCCACCATCGCCCGGGCAAGTTTTTCAGCACTCCAGCTGCGCAGGGCGGTATACCGGCGGGTGTGCGCCCTCCACGCCTGCCAGGTGTTCGGCGTTTTGTCTGCTTGCTGATGGACTCGGACAACGAGGAGGCGCTCGTGGCGCTCCTGCAGGAGGAAGCCGATACCGACGTCTACGACGATGAACATCTCACGGTCCTCGCTGCCCTCACCGGCCTGCCCGCGAGCAATGAAAAGCCGCGGCGAGGTGGCTCGACACCGGTGCGGCTGAAAGCAAAGAACCGGCATCGTCTGGAAGGATATCGCATACTCTACGCTGACTACTTCGCCGATGCTCCACTGCACGGCGACAAAGTATTTCGGCGCCGTTATCGGATGAGTCAAAAGCTTTTCCTCGGGATTGTGAATTCCATCCGGGAGTTCGACAGCTACTTCAAGTGCAAGAAGGATTGCACCGACAAACTTGGATTCACCCCAATCCAGAAGTGCACAACAACTATGAGGATGCTTGCATACGGAGTTCCCGGTGATTCACTCGACGACTATGGGTGCATGGCCGAGTCCACTGTTGGGGAACGTAGTAATTTCAAAAAAATTCCTACGCACACGCAAGATCATGGTGATGCATAGCAACGAGAGGGGAGAGTGTTGTCTACGTACCCTCGTAGACCGTAAGCGGAAGCGTTATGACAACGCGGTTGATGTAGTCGTACGTCTTCACGATCGACTGATCCTAGCACCGAAGGTATGGCACCTCCGCGATCTGCACACGTTCGGCTCGTTGGCGTCCCACGAACTCACGATCCAGCAGAGTGTTGGGGAAGAGCTTCGTCAGCACGACGGCGTGATGACGGTGATGATGAAGCTACCGACGCAGGCCTTCGCCTAAGCACTACGACGATATGACCGAGGTGGATTATGGTGGAGGGGGGCACCGCACACGGCTAAGGGATCAATGATCAACTTGTGTGTCTATGGGGTGCCCCCTCCCCCGTATATACAGGAGTGGAGGAGGGGGAGGGTCGGCCCTCCTATGGCGCGCCCCATGGGGAGTCCTACTCCCACCGGGAGTAGGATTCCCCCCTTCCAGGTAGTAGGAGTAGGAGAAAAGGAAGGAGGAGAGAGGGAGAAGGAAAGGGAGGCGCCCCCCCCCCTTCCTAGTCCAATTCGGACCAGAGGGGGAGGGGCGCGTGGCCTGCCCTAGCAGCCCCTCTCTCTCTCTCCACTAAGGCCCATAAGGCCCATTAAACTCCCCGGGGGTTCCGGTAACCCCCCGCTACTCCGGTATATGCCCGAACTCACTCGGAACCCTTCCGATGTCCAAACATAGTCGTCCAATATATCGATCTTTATGTATCGACCATTTCGAGACTCCTCGTCATGTCCGTGATCATATCCGAGACTCTGAACTACCTTCGGTACATCAAAACACATAAACTCATAATACCGATCGTCACCTAACGTTAAGCGTGCGGACCCTACGGGTTCGAGAACTATGTAGACATGACCGAGACACGTCTTCGGTCAATAACCAATAGCGGAACCTGGATGCTCATATTGGCTCCCACATATTCTACGAAGATCTTTATCGGTCAAACCGCATAACAACATACGTTGTTCCCTTTGTCATCGGTATGTTAATTGCCCGAGATTCGATCGTCGGTATCTCAATACCTAGTTCAATCTCGTTTCTGGCAAGTCTCTTTACTCGTTCCGTAATGCATCATCCTGCAACTAACTCATTAATCACATTGCTTGCAAGACTTATAGTGATGTGCATTACCGAGAGAGCCCAGAGATACCTCTCCGACAATCGGAGTGACAAATCCTAATCTCGATCTATGCCAACTCAACAAGTACCATCGGAGACACCTATAGAGCACCTTTATAATCACCCAGTTACGTTGTGACGTTTGGTAGCACACAAAGTGTTCCTTCGGTATTCGGGAGTTGCATAATCTCATAGTCATAGGAACATGTATAAGTCATGAAGAAAGTAATAGCAATATACTAAATGATCAAGTGCTAAGCTAACGGAATGGTTCAAGTCAATCACATCATTCTCTAATGATGTGATCCCGTTAATCAAATGACAACTCATGTCTATGGTTAGGAAACATAACCATCTTTGATTCAACGAGCTAGTCAAGTAGAGGCATACTAGTGACACTCTGTTTGTCTATGTATTAACACATGTACTGAGTTTCCGGTTAATACAATTCTAGCATGAATAATAAACATTTATCATGTCATAAGGAAATTTAAATAACAACTTTATTATTGCCTCTAGGGCATATTTCCTTCAGTCTCCCACTTGCACTAGAGTCAATAATCTAGATTACACAGTAATGATTCTAACACCCATGGAATCTTGGTGCTGATCATGTTTTGCTTGTGAGAGAGGCTTAGTCAACGGGTCTACGACATTCAGATCCATATGTACTTTGCAAATCTCTATGTCTCCCTCCTTGACTTGATCGCAGATGGAATTGAAGCGTCTCTTGATGTGCTTGGTTCTCTTGTGAAATCTGGATTCCTTTGCCAAGGCAATTGCACCAGTATTGTCACAAAAGATTTTCATTGGACCCGATGCGCTAGGTATGACACCTAGATCGGATAAGAACTCCTTCATCCAGACTCCTACATTTGCTGCTTCCGAAGCAGCTATGTACTCCGATTCACACGTAGATCCCGCCACGATGCTTTGTTTAGAACTGCACCAACTTACAGCTCCACCGTTCAATATAAATACATATCCAGTTTGTGACTTAGAGTCATCCGGATCAGTGTCAAAGCTTGCATCGACGTAACCATTTACGACGAGCTCTTTGTCACCTCCATAAACGAGAAACATATCCTTAGTCCTTTTCAGGTATTTCAGGATGTTCTTGACCGCTGTCCAGTGATCCACTCCTGGATTACTTTGGTACCTCCCTACTAAACTAATAGCAAGGCTCACATCAGGTCTGGTACACAACATTGCATACATGATAGAGCCTATGGTTGAAGCATAAGGAACACCTTTCATTTTCTCTCTATCTTCTGCAGTGGTCAGGAATTGAGTCTAACTCAACTTCACACCTTGTAACACAGGCAAGAACCCTTTCTTTGCTTGATCCATTTTGAACTTCTTCCAAACTTTATCAAGCTATGTGCACTAGTAGAAAACAGGGCTTTGGTTCGGCCAGAAAAGAGCATTAATATCGGTTGCATTACGAACCGGGACTAATGTGAGCATTAGTCCCGGTTCGAGCGGCTAGGGCACCGTACAGGCATTACTCCCGGTTCAAATGGGACCTTTAGTCCCGGTTGGTGCCACGGACCGGGACTAATTGGTGCGATGCCCATTAGTACTGGTTCGTGGCACGAACCGGTACTAATGGGGTTGAGGCATTAGTACCGGTTCGTGGCACCAACCGGTACTAAAGGTTAGACCTTTAGTACCGGTTCGTGCCACGAACCGGTACTAATGGTGCAATTTTCAAATCCTACCCCCCCCCCTGTGTATCGCCTTTTCAGTTTTGTAAAAAGCAAAAGAAAATGATAAAAACTTCAAAAGTTAAAATCCTTCGAGATGTAGTTATGTTACTACATCTACTAGTTAGGAAAATTTAAAAACTTAAATTTGGACATGTTTTGCAAAAAGTGTAGGGAAAATATAAAACGACTATAACTTTTGCATACGATGTCAGAAAAAAACATATAATATATCAAAATGTTCAGCACGAAAATCCGCATCCGATTTTGACAGCCTGCGCCCTGTTTGCAAATTTTTAGAATCCTCAATTCCAAAAGGAAAAAAAGTTATGCTCAAATTTTAGTTTTTTTTTAATTTTCGTTAAATCTGGTCAAACTACTTATTCAAGAAGTATTAGTGTTACTAAATAATTATTCAAGAATATTAGTGTTACTAGATAATTATTTCAGTTTTTTTGAATTTTGGTCAAATCTGGTGAAACTGTGGTCAAACTACTTATTCAAGAAATATTAGTGTTACTAAATAATTATTGTTTTTTAGAACAATAGTTTCAAACTCAAACGGTGAAATGTGTGACTTCATGCTCAAGCTAAACTCCTGAGGGTTAATAGGATTGACATCTTACTATTGTCAGGAAAACAACAAGTGCAGACTTGGAAACGAGGGAGAATAGAACCCGGAAGTTAAGTGTGCTCAGGCTGGGGGAGTGGGAGGATGGGTGACCGTCTGGGAAGTTAGATGATTTGGAATGACGAGGGATGATTAGAGATTAAATTGAGAAGTGATGAGGGGTGATTAGAGATTAGAGGTTAAAATAATTCAGAAATTTGAAAATCGGGAAAAAATTTCAAAAAAAATCCTTTAGTACCGGTTGGTGTTACCAACCGGGACTAAAGGTGGACCTCCAGGCAGCAGCCACGTGGAGGGCCTTTAGTCCTGGTTCGTATAAGAACCGGGACTAAAGGGGAGACCTTTAGTAACGACCCTTTAGTCCCGGTTGCAGAACCGGGACTAAAGGCCCTCTAGAACCGGGACAAAAGGCCCTTTTTCTACTAGTGGTGCTTTGTGAAAGTCTAATTAAGCGTCTTGATCTATCTCTATAGATCTTGATGCCCAATATATAAGCAGCTTCACCGAGGTCTTTCATTGAAAAACTCTTATTCAAGTATCCTTTTATGCTATCCAGAAATTCTATATCATTTCTAATCAACAATATGTCATCCACATATAATATTAGAAATGCTACAGAGCTCCCACTCACTTTCTTGTAAATACAGGCTTCTCCAAAAGTCTGTATAAACCCATATGCTTTGATCACACTATCAAAATGTTTATTCCAACTCCGAGATGCTTGCACCAGTCCATAGATGGATCCCTGGAGCTTGCACACTTTGTTAGCATCCTTTGGATCATAAAACCTTCAGGTTGCATCATATACAACTCTTCTTCCAGAAATCCATTCAGGAAAGTCTCATCGTAGTCAACTCCTTGAACTTGTCGAAAACCTTTCGCAAGAAGTCGAGCTTTGTAGACAGTAACATTACCGTGAGCGTCAGTCTTCTTCTTGAAGATCCATTTATTCTCGATGGCATGCTGATCATTGGGAAAGTCAACCAAAGTCCACACTTTGTTCTCATACATGGATCCCATCTCAGATTTCATGGCCTCAAGCCATTTTGCGGAATTTGGGCTCATCATCGCTTCCTCGTAGTTCGTAGGTTCATCATGGTCTAGTAACATGACCTCCAGAACAGGATTACCGTACCACTCTGGTGCGGATCTTACTCTGGTTGACCTACGAGGTTCAGTAGTAACTTGATCTGAAGTTACATGATCATCATCATTAGCTTCCTCACTAATTGGTGTAGGAGTCACAGGAACAGATTTCTGTTATGAACTACTTTCCAATAAGGGAGCAGGTACAGTTACCTCATTAAGTTCTACTTTCCTCCCACTCACTTCTTTCGAGAGAAACTCCTTCTCTAGAAAGGATCCTTTCTTAGCAACGAACGTCTTGCCTTCGGATCTGTGATAGAAGGTGTACCCAACAGTCTCCTTTGGGTATCCTATGAAGACACATTTCTCCGATTTGGGTTCGAGCTTATCAGGTTGAAGCTTTTTCACATAAGCATCGCAGCCCCAAACTTTGAGAAACGATAACTTTGGTTTCTTGCCAAACCACAGTTCATAAGGCGTCGTCTCAATGGATTTAGATGGTGCCCTATTTAACGTGAATGCAGCCGTCTCTAAAGAATAACCCCAAAACGATAGCAGTAAATCAGTAAGAGACATCATAGATTGCACCATATCTAGTAAAGTACGATTACGACGTTCGGACACACCATTACGCTATGGTGTTCCGGGTGGCGTGAGTTGCGAAACTATTCCACATTATTTCAAATGAAGACCAAACTCGTAACTCAAATATTCTCCTCCACGATCAGATCGTAGAAACTTTATTTTCTTGTTACGATGATTTTCCACTTCACTCTGAAATTCTTTGAACTTTTCAAATGTTTCAGACTTATGTTTCATCAAGTAGATATACCCATATCTGCTCAAATCATCTGTGAAGATGAGAAAATAACGATACCTGCTGCGAGCCTCAACATTCATCAGACCACATACATCAGTATGTATGATTTCCAACAAATCTGTTGCTTGCTCCATTGTTCCGGAGAACGGCGTTTTAGTCATCTTGCCCATGAGGCATAGTTCGCAAGTACCAAGTGATTCATAATCCAGTGATTCCAAAAGTCCATCAGAATGGAGTTTCTTCATGCGTTTTACACCAATATGACATAAACGGTAGTGCCACAAATAAGTTGCACTATCATTATCAACTCTGCATCTTTTGGCTTCAATATTATGAATATGTGTATCACTACTATTGAGATTCAATATAAATAGATCACTCTTCAAGGGTGCATGACCATAAAAGATATTACACATATAAATAGAACAGCCATTATTCTCTGATTTAAATGAATAACCGTCTCACATCAAACAAGATCCAGATATAATGTTCATGCTCAACGCTGGCACCAAATAACAATTATTCAGGTCCAAAACTAATCCCGAAGGTAGATGTAGAGGTAGCGTGCCGACCGCGATCACATCGACTTTGGAACCATTTCCCACGCGAATCGTCACCTCGTCCTTAACGAATCTTCTCTTAATCCGTAGTCCCTGTTTCGAGTAGCAAATATTAGCAACAGAACCAGTACCAAATACCCAGGCACTCTTGCGAGCATTAGTAAGGTACACATCAATAATATGTATATCACATATACCTTTGTTCACCTTGCCATCCTTCTTATCCGCCAAATACTTGGGGTAGTTCGGCTTCCAGTGACCAGTCCCTTTGCTGCAGAAGCACTCAGTCTCAGGCTTAGGTCCAGACTTGGGCTTCTTCACTTGAGCAGCAACTTGCTTGCCATTCTTCTTGAAGTTCCCCTTCTTCCCTTTACCCTTTTTCTTGAAACTGGTGGTCTTGTTGACCATCAACACTTGATGCTCCTTCTTGATTTCTACCTCCGAAGCCTTTAGCATTGCGAAGAGCTCGGGAATTGTCTTATCCATCCCTTGCATGTTATAGTTCATCACGAAGCTTTTGTAGCTTGGTGGCAGTGATTGAAGAATTCTGTCAATGACACTATCATCCGGAAGATTAACTCCCAGTTGAATCAAGTGATTGTTATACCCAGAAATTTTGAGTATATGCTCAATGACAGAACTATTCTCCTCCATCTTGCAGTTGTAGAACTTATTGGAGACATCATATCTCTCAATCCGGGCATTTGCTTGAAATATTAACT
This sequence comes from Triticum aestivum, assembly GCF_018294505.1. Taxonomy (NCBI): domain Eukaryota; kingdom Viridiplantae; phylum Streptophyta; class Magnoliopsida; order Poales; family Poaceae; genus Triticum; species Triticum aestivum. The sequence continues at coordinate 440,255,001 of NC_057811.1, read as the reverse complement.
TCAACTCCTGGAACATCACATATGCTCCATGACGTTCAAAACGTCGTTGAAGTCCGGGTTCTAAGCCGTAAAGCATGGCACACTGAACTATCGAGTAGTCATCAGCTTTGCTCTGCCAGACGTTCATAACATCTGGTGTTGCTCCTGTAGCGGGTTTGGCACCTAGCGGTGCTTCCAGGACGTAATTATTCTGTGCAGCAATGAGAATAATCCTCAAGTTACGGACCCAGTCCGTGTAGTTGCTACCATCATCTTTCAACTTAGCTTTCTCTAGGAACGCATTAAAATTCAACGGAACAACAACACGGGCCATCTATCTACAACAACATAGACATGCAAAATACTATAAGGTATTAAGTTCATGATAAATTAAAGTTCAATTAATCAAATTATTAAAGAACTCCCACATAGATAGACATCCCTCTAATCATCTAAGTGATCACGTGATCCATATCAACTAAACCATGTCCGATCATCACGTGAGATGGTGTAGTTTTCAATGGTGAACATCACTATGTTGATCATATCTACTATATGATTCACGCTCGACCTTTCGGTCTCAGTGTTCCGAGGCCATATCTGCAGATGCTAGGCTCGTCAAGTTTAACCCGAGTATTTTGCATGTGCAAAACTGGCTTGCACCCGTTGTATGTGAACGTAGAGCTTGTCACACCCGATCATCACGTGGTGTCTCGGCACGACGAACTTTCGCAACGGTGCATACTCAGGGAGAACACTTGTACCTTAAAATTTAGTGAGAGATCATCTTACAATGCTACCGTCGATCTAAGCAAAATAAGATGCATAAAGGATAAACATCACATGCAATCAATATAAGTGATATGATATGGCCATCATCATCTTGTGCCTTTGATCTCCATCTCCAAAGCACCGTCATGATCACCATCGTCACCGGCGCGACACCTTGATCTCCATCGTAGCATCGTTGTCGTCTCGCCAACTATTGCTTCTACGACTATCGCTACCGCTTAGTGACAAAGTAAAGCAATTACATGGCGATTGCATTTCATACAATAAAGCGACAACCATATGGCTCATGCCAGTTGCCGATAACTCTGTTACAAAACATGATCATCTCATACAATAAAATTTAGCATCATGTCTTGACCATATCACAACACAACATGCCCTGCAAAAACAAGTTAGACGTCCTCTACTTTGTTGTTGCAAGTTTTACGTGGCTGCTACGGGCTGAGCAAGAACCGTTCTTACCGACGCATCAAAACCACAACGATATTTTGTCAAGTATGTGTTGTTTTAACCTTCAATAAGGACCGGGCGTAGCCACACTCGATTCAACTAAAGTTGGAGAAACTAACACCCGCCAGCCACCTGTGTGCGAAGCACGTCGGTAGAACCAGTCTCGCGTAAGCGTACGCGTAATGTCGGTCCGGGCCGCCTCATCCAACAATACCGCCGAATCAAAGTATGACATGCTGGTAAGCAGTATGACTAGTATCGCCCACAACTCACTTGTGTTCTACTCGTGCATATAACATCTACGCATAAACCTGGCTCGGATGCCACTGTTGGGGAACGTAGTAATTTCAAAAAAAATTCCTACGCACACGCAAGATCATGGTGATGCATAGCAATGAGAGGGGAGAGTGTTGTCTATGTACCCTCGTAGACCGTAAGCGAAAGCATTATGACAACGCGGTTGATGTAGTCGTATGTCTTCACGATCGACCGATCCTAGCACCGAAGATACGACACCTCCGCGATCTGCACACGTTCGGCTCAGTGACGTCCCACGAACTCACGATCCAGCAGAGTGTCGAGGAAGAGCTTCGTCAACACGATGGCGTGATGACGGTGATGATGAAGCTACCGGCGCAGGGCTTCGTCTAAGCACTACGACGATATGACTGGTGTGGATTATGGTGGAGGGGGGCACCGCACACGGCTAAGAGATCAATGATCAACTTGTGTGTCTATGGGGTGCCCCCCTCCCCCTTATATAAAGGAGTGGAGGAGGGGGAAGGCAGGCCCTCCTATGGTGCGCCCCATGGGGAGTCCTACTCCCACCAGGAGTAGGATTCCCCCCTTCCATGTAGTAGGAGTAGGAGAGAAGGAAGGAGGAGAGAGGGAGAAGGAAAGGGGGCACCGCCCCTCCCCTTCCTAGTCCAATTCGGACAAGAGGGGTGGGAGAGGCCTAGCCTGGCAGCCCCTCTCTCTCTCTCCACTAAGGCCCATAAGGCCCATTAAACTCCCCGGGGGGGTTCCGGTAACCCCCCGGTACTCCAGTATATGCCCGAACTCGCTCGGAACCCTTCCGATGTCCAAACATAGTCGTCCAATATATCGATATTTATTTCTCGACCATTTCAAGACTCCTCGTCATGTCCGTGATCATATCCGGGACTCCGAACTACCTTCGATACATCAAAACACATAAACTCATAATGCCGATCGTCACCTAACGTTAAGCGTGCGGACCCTACGGGTTCGAGAACTATGTAGACATGACCGAGACACGTCTCCGGTCAATAACCAATAGCGGAACCTGGATGCTCATATTGGCTCCCACATATTCTACGAAGATCTTTATCGGTCAAACCGCGTAACAACATACGTTGTTCCCTTTGTCATCGGTATGTTAATTGCCCGAGATTCGATCGTCGGTATCTCAATACCTAGTTCAATCTCGTTACTGGCAAGTCTCTTTACTCGTTCCGTAATGCATCATCCCGCAACTAACTCAGTAGTCACATTGCTTGCAAGGCTTATAGTGATGTGCATTACCGAGAGGGCCAGAGATACCTCTCCGGCAATCGGAGTGGCAAATCCTAATCTCGATCTATGCCAACTCAACAAGTACCATCGGAGACACCTGTAGAGCACCTTTATAATCACCCAGTTACGTTGTGACGTTTGGTAGCACACAAAGTGTTCCTTCGGTATTCGGGAGTTGCATAATCTCATAGTCATAGGAACATGTATAAGTCATGAAGAAAGCAATAGCATATACTAAACGATCAAATGCTAAGCTATCGGAATGGGTCAAGTCAATCACATCATTCTCTAATGATGTGATCCCGTTAATCAAATGACAACTCATGTCTATGGTTAGGAAACATAACCATCTTTGATTCAACGAGCTAGTCAAGTAGAGGCATACTAGTGACACTCTGTTTGTCTATGTATTCACACATGTACTAAGTTTCCGGTTAATACAATTCTAGCATGAATAATAAACATTTATCATGATATAAGGAAATATAAATAGCAACTTTATTATTGCCTCTAGGGCATTTTTCCTTCATCCACGACTATTGAGTGTTTCTAGAAGTTCTGCAGGGCAGTGGTGGCAGTGTTTGGACCGCAATACTTGCGATCACCCAATGCTGAAGACACTGCTCGGATCCTAGCACATAATGCAGCAAGAGGATTTCCTGGGATGCTTGGAAGCATCGACTGCATGCATTGGAAATGGAAGAACTGTCCATTTGCTTGGTAGGGGATGTACAAAGACGCCAACGGCGGTTGCAGTGCGTTACTTGAGGCAGTGGCCACACAGGACCTCTGGATTTGGCACTCCTTTGGTATGCCAGGAACTCACAATGTCATCATCGTGCTGCAGTGCTCCCCTGCCTTTGCCAAGCTTGTTGAAGGTCATTCTCCTCCGGTGAACTTCGAGGTCAATGGGCGGCACTACAAGAAGGGGTACTACCTAGCTGATGGCATCTATCCGAGATGGTCTACATTTGTGAAGACTGTCTCAAACGTTGTGCCAGGAGGCAAGAAGTCCCACTTTGCGAAGGTTCAGGAGGCTTGCAGGAAGGATGTCTAGCAGGCATTTGGTGTGCTCCAATCTCGATTTGCCGTTGTCCGGTATCCTGCTCAGACCTGGTCGAAGGATCAAATGTGGGAGATCATGACTTGTTGTGTCATCTTGCACAACATGATCATTGAGAGCGAGCAGGAAGAGCCAGTGTTTGACACTGAACCATATTACAGACAGGGTCCTCTTGCACAAGTTGATCACCAGCTACCGGCAATCTGGACTGCCTTCCTCAATATGCGTCAGGAGATCCGAGACCCACAGGTGCATCAACAACTGCAGCAGGATCTGGTGGAGCATCTATGGAGGCTCAATGGCAACGCCTAGCTCGACGTGTGATGAAATATGAGTTTTTATTTGTTAAATTATATAATTTGTATTGAACTATTTGTTGAACTATTCTATTTTTATTGATTTTCTGTGATGAACTATGTGATAAAAAAATACTTATGTTGAATTCGCGCCGAACCACGGCGAATATGGACCGATTTGCGCCGACATCGGACCGATTTTTCACCGAAAGTGGGCCGAAAAGCGGGTACATTTGCGCCAAAAATAGGCCGATATCGGCGTCCGGGGACGACGGCTGGGTACCCAATCACCCAGCGCCGGCTCGCCCTCTGGTGATGATTTTTATGTCTCCTTGAAGGACCAACGGCTGGAGATGCTCTAAGCACGCGGCCGTGTAGGCCTAGGCCCCTCGACTAGCAAGCGACGCGCGAGCACACCAAGCAAATCTTGTACGCCTGCGTCGGGCGTCTGCGCGGCCGAACGAGGGTGACCGCGCACGCACGCGCCGCGTCCATCCATCGCCGTCCATCTGCTGTGGCGTGGCAGCGCCATCACCCGCGCCTGCCTAGCTTATCCCGTCGTGGTGCTAACGCGCATGAATCCACCATGGATGGACACCGGCCGGGACCGGTGAATTCGGCTGGGGCGTGGAATCACGTACGCAACCGTCGGGCCGGCTGGGGGGCTGGTGGTCGGGGCATTATGCCCCCGTCCGATGGAGGTGCGATGCCAGTGCCGACCGAGTGCGCGCCGCTGGCCTTGGCCGTGTAGTTTTAGTTTAATTTTCGTCTCATATATATGATCCCCCTTGGGAGGTGGTAATGGATCCTCCTATCACTGGAGCTGAGAGGCCGAGATTTGGTTGGGTTCAGTTCGTTTATCTATTCATTATCACACACCGTGGATAGTTAGGACTTGGAAAGCTCAGCACCAACCTTAGTTTTCCTTTTGTTAGCATCTCCGCGCGTAAGAATATTTTATCATCTATCAAAGATAACTCACGCACCTTTATTACAAAAGTATGCTTGTTATTGGATATCATAAACAATTTTGCAGTAACAGTAACTTCTGAGTGGAAGAAACTTGTCGCCATGTGATACGAAGTTTCGGGAGCTAAACTGAAGGCGACCCTTGTGGTTTTTTGACAGGCAACATTGGCAAAGTAAATAATATACTTGATTATCTCGCAAAGCTGTTTTTTCTTGATCAAGTTTGGGTTGCAAAATTTTTGGTGCGGTAATGAAGGTTGCAAGTAATAAGGTACTTCACAAAAAAAAGGTTCTACGTATAAGATAAGTTGTCTCGCCCTTTTTAGAGTGAATTCTACCTTTTACTTCCTCCATATGTAATTTTGGCAGCAATTGGTCCATTTGATGAGAGTCCACTCGGCCCTATTGCTAAAGTGGAAGCCCACGGTCCCATGAGTCCCACCTTTAGTGAGAACACTTTTCATTCAAATGCGAGATCATTTACAAGTGACCATGGTGTGTTTATACTCATACAAATTACCACGAACATCCTTGGTGGGGAGGAAAAACAAGGGTAATTGACTAGTCTAAGGTGCCCTTAAAAATAAAGAAAAACATGATAACTCAATTCGGAGTCGGGGCTCATCTAAACCCGGTGAGCAATAAAATCAAAATAAATAGTAAAAAATGAAACTCTTTTGCAACATAACTAACTATTCTTTGAGTCCTCTCATCCAAAGTACCAATATCTAAATTTAAATCGGGTGGAATAGCCAGAATGGGGGTAATAAATTGACTGTCAACGTCTAGACCTATTTTACTAGCTATTGACTCAAAGGAAGTATTTTTAAAGACAAACAAAAGATTTGTTGATATTACCTGTCATGTTCTTAGGTTTCTCATGATTCTGAATTTGTTTGATCTCATGAGCCCTTTGGATAACAGTTGTTCCAAGGAACTGAATCCCACTGCTTTGTCTCGTTTCTTGTATAGGGCCCCACTTCTTTCCTGCAACTACGGTAATTGGAAGGAAATCAAGGAAATGCTCTTCAAATCGATCTTTCTCAAGGATGAATAGAAGCATGAACTACAACAGCAGCATTATCCTGTCTCTAATATCCTGGCCATTTTCATAAACAAGTTGTCCATCTTCCTCACCATCTCCATTTCTCCAAGCAAGTTAAAGCATCATTCTTCATTTTGGGTGATCTGTTGTAATAGGATCAATAAGATCTCTCCTTGTATCGTTAGAGATTCGCTCACCTGGCCTTTTAATAGAGAAGTAGGAGTCTCGGGCCCCACATAGTCATCGAGTATTTGTTGTAGAAGTCCATCACCACATGTCTAGTTGAGCTGATGTTCCCAGAGACATGTGAACCGTCACCTTGATTGAATCCCTTCGTAGAGCTTCTACTGGACCTATCATCTTTAGCCATATTGTTGACGTTTCTATCAGAAATCCCATACATATTCATGGTTTCTTGTCTAACAGCCTCAGTAGGATCCTCAATAGAAGGTAGTTTAGCCACATCACTTGGAGGCTCAACCTCAACCAGGACCTTGACAACTCTCCATCTATTCCAAACACTCTATCCTCGAGAATCTTGGTGTAATCCTTGCAAGTAATGTTCACCCTGATAGACTTATAGAAACTTTAGAAATAGTGATGCCAATCAATATGTTGACGAACACAAAAAACAGATGTGATCAAATCAATGATGGTCCAGTCACACCATTTTGGGTTCATTTTCCTAATCTTAATCTAGACCTCTTGCGCTGAGGCAATAGCATCAACACCACCTTTCCAGACCTCTAAATTAACTACCACACTCTCCTTAGTCAAACCAAAACAGGGATAGCCAACCATTTACTCTATTGTAATCTCATGTAAGAACTTAACTAGGAAGGTCCTCATATCAAGTGCATTTATGTGTGAGGGCCAATCTTTTTGTAAATGTCCTAGAACTATTTAGCTAATTCATGTGTATTAATCTTGCCATATTCAGTATACACTATTCCAATATTCTCCGGTGATCCTAGGTGTTGAGCATTAACACACTAGTAGAAAAAGAGGCTTCCATACGCCCCCATTAGTCCCTAAAATAATCGAACCGCGACCAAAGGGGTCTTTAGTCGCGGTTCGGGAGGAGACCCGCGACCAACTATCTGGGCCCAGCGCGCTCGGTCGACAGCTGGCAGACGGGAGGGGCTTTAGTCCCGGTTGGCCTGGCCAACCAGGACTAAAGGTCCTCAGGCTGGCCCGAAGGCCTTTAGTCGCGGTTGGCCAGGCCAACCGGGACTAAAGGCCCATCCCTATATATAGGACTCAGCTCACTTCACTTAGCCACAATTCAGAAGGGGGGTGGTGGGTTTGCTTTTGGTTCCTCCTATGCACACAAGGTGTTCGATGAAATGCCCGAGAGCATGAAACAAACATGATATGAAGTGTCCGAGCCACACTTGAGCTTTCTCATTTATTTTTCCTCCGCGATCGCGGTTAGCAACTTGAACCTTTCATGTGTCATTGATAAAATATGCATGTGTGTAGTTCATTGTTTAATTTGTATTATTTCTAGCTAGTTAGTTTAACAAATGCATGATGGTTAATTATATACTTTATATAATAATAATGCAGATGAATCGGCAATGGATGTACGGTCCCCGACTCTCCGGCGAGTTCACTACGGGTTTGAAAGATTTCCTCGTAGTGGCAAATGCGAACAAGCAGCGAGGTTTTATTATCTGTCCATGTGCTGTCTGTAAGAATCAGAAGGGTTACTCCTCCTCAAGAGACGTTCACATGCACCTGCTTCGGCACGGTTTCATGCGAAGCTATAATTGTTGGACCAAGCATGGAGAAAGAGGGGTTAGAATGGAAGAAGATGAAGAAGGGGATGATATCGATGACAACTATCATGATCATTTCGGTGATACTTTCATGGAGGATGATGCTGAAGGTGGGGAAGGGTTAGGTGAAGGTGAAGAAGAGGCACATGATGAGCCCGCTGATGATCTTGGTCGGACCATTGCTGATGCACGGAGACGCTGCGAAACTGACAAGGAGAGGGAGAATTTGGATCGCATGTTAGAGGATCACAAAAAGTCGTTGTACCCAGGATGCGATAATAGTCTGAAAAAGCTGGGCTGCACACTGGATTTGCTAAAATGGAAGGCACGGGAAGGTGTAGCTGACTCATCATTTGAAAATTTGCTGAAAATGTTGAAGAATATGTTTCCGAAGAATAACGAGTTGCCCGCCAGTACGTACGAAGCAAAGAAGGTTGTCTGCCCTCTAGGTTTAGAGGTTCTGAAGATACATGCATGCATTAACGACTGCATCCTCTACCGCGGTGAATACGAGAATTTGAATGAATGCCCTGTATGCACTGCATTGCGTTATAAGATCAGAGGCGATGACCCTGGTGACGATGTTGAGGGCGAGAAACCCAGGAAGAGGGTTCCCGCCAAGGTGATGTGGTATGCTCCTATAATACCACGGTTGAAACGTCTGTTCAGGAACAAAAAGCATGCCAAGTCGTTGCGATGGCACAAAGAGGACCGTAAGTCCGACGGGGAGTTGAGACACCCCGCTGATGGAACGCAATGGAGAAAGATCGACAGAGTGTTCAAAGATTTTGCAGCTGACGCAAGGAACATAAGATTTGGTCTAAGTACTGATGGCATGAATCCTTTTGGCGAGCAGAGCTCCAGCCATAGCACCTGGCCCGTGACTCTATGCATCTACAACCTTCCTCCTTGGTTGTGCATGAAGCGGAAGTTCATTATGATGCCAGTGCTCATCCAAGGTCCAAAGCAACCCGGGAACGACATCGATGTGTACCTAAGGCCATTAGTTGATGAACTTTTACAGTTGTGGGGCAGACCTGGTGTACGTGTCTGGGATGAGCACAAAGAAGAGGAATTTGACCTACGAGCGTTGCTTTTTGTAACCATCAACGATTGGCCTGCTCTCAGTAACCTTTCGGGACAGACAAATAAGGGATACAATGCATGCACGCACTGCTTACATGAGACTGAAAGTGTACGTTTGGGTAATTGTAAGAAGAACGTGTACCTGGGTCATCGTCGATTTCTTCCCCGAAATCATAACGTAAGAAAGAAAGGCAAGCATTTCAACGGCAAGGCAGATCACCGGCCGAAGCCTGCGGAACGTACTGGTGCTGAGATATTTGATATGGTCAAGGATTTGAAAGTCATCTTTGGAAAGGGTCCTGGCGGACAATCAGTTCCGCGGGGAGTTGACGGGCACGCACCCATGTGGAAGAAGAAATCTATATTTTGGGAGCTAGAATATTGGAAAGTCCTAGATGTCCGCTCTGCAATCGACGTGATGCATGTTACGAAGAATATTTGCGTGAACCTGCTAAGCTTCTTGGGCGTGTATGGGAAGACAAATGATACAAAGGAAGCACGGCAGGACCAGCAACTTTTGAAAGACCCAGATGACCGGCATCCGGAATGGTTTCAAGGTCGTGCCAGCTACGCTCTTACCAAAGAAGAGAAGGTCATTTTTTTTGAATGCCTGAGCAGTATGAAGGTCCCGTCTGGCTTCTCGTCGAATATAAAGGGAATAATAAACATGGCGGACAAAAAGTTCCTAAACCTGAAGTCTCACGACTGCCACGTGATTATGACGCAATTGCTTCCGATTGCTTTGAGGGGGCTCCTACCGGAAAATGTTCGAGTAGCCATTGTGAAGCTATGTGCATTCCTCAATGCAATCTCTCAGAAGGTAATCAATCCAGAAGATCTACCACGGTTACAGAACGATGTGGTCCAATGCCTTGTCAGTTTCGAGTTGGTGTTCCCACCATCCTTCTTCGATATTATGACGCACCTCCTGCTCCACCTAGTCGAAGAGATTTCCATTCTCGGTCCTGTATTTCTACACAATATGTTCCCCTTTGAGAGGTTCATGGGAGTATTAAAGAAATATGTTCGTAACCGTGCTAGGCCAGAAGGAAGCATCGTCAAGGGCTATGGAAATGAGGAGGTAATTGAGTTCTGTATTGACTATGTTCCTGACCTTAAGCCGATTGGTATTCCTCAATCGCGGCACGAGGGGAGACTAAGTGGAAAAGGCACGATCGGAAGGAAATCAACGATATGTATGGACGGTCATTCTATGACTGAAGCACACCACACAGTTCTGCAAAATTCCAGCTTGGTGGCTCCGTACTTCGAGCAACACAAGAATATTTTACGCTCGGACAACCCGGGGAAGCCTGAATCCTGGATTAGAAAGGCCCACATGGAGACTTTCGGCAGTTGGTTGCGAAAACATTTAATGAATGACAATGATGTTGGAGATCAGCTGTACATGTTGGCCAAGACACCATCTTCGACTATAACGACTTTCCAAGGGTACGAGATAAATGGGAATACATTTTACACCATCGCCCAAGATAAAAAGAGCACCAACCAAAACAGTGGTGTCCGCTTTGATGCAGCAACCGAGAATGGGCAAAAGGTCACATATTATGGTTACATAGAGGAGATATGGGAACTTGACTATGGACCCTCCTTTAAGGTCCCTTTGTTCCGGTGCAAATGGTTCAAGCTAACAGGAGGTGGGGTAAAGGTGGACGAGCAATACGGAATGACAATGGTGGATTTCAACAATCTTGGTTACCTTGACGAACCATTCGTCCTTGCCAAAGATGTCGCTCAGGTTTTTTATTTGAAGGACATGAGTAGCAAACCGAGGAAACGGAAAGATAAGAAAACGATCAGTACATCATGCGATGATCCAAAGCGCCACATTGTTCTTTCAGGGAAAAGAAACATCGTGGGAGTGGAGGACAAGACAGACATGTCAGAAGATTATAATATGTTTGGTGAAATTCCGCCCTTCAAAGTGAACACTGACCCAAGCATTAAGTTAAATGATGAGGATGCTCCATGGATACGGCACAATCGTAAGCAAGCAGGGACACAAGGGAAGAATTGATGTGTAATAATTTATTGTACCAAACTTTGTTGAATGGATCATGTGAATTAAAACGTACGATGGCGAATCCGGATGATTTGTATTTGGTCGATGAACTGAATGATGTATCAAACCTTTTGTCAAACCTTCAAGGGATCGAGGATGTAGAACAAAACAATCGGTATCGCCATCATACAGCCCTGCCGTGGCTACTGAGTGCATATATGCATACCAAATGCACGGCAGGACGTATGATGGCGAATCCGGATGATTTGTATTTGGTCGATGAACTGAATGATGTATCAAACCTTTTGTCAAACCTTCAAGGGATCGAGGATGTAGAACAAAACAATCGGTCTGAATTTTTAAAATGAATTAGTTTTATTTTTCTGGATTTTTTGATATATTATTTGTATTTTTAAGATTTTAAAATGAATTAGTTTTATTTTTTTGAATTTTTTGATATATTATTTGTATTTTTAAGATTTTCAAATGAATTAGTTTTATTTTTTTGAATTTTTTGATATATTATTTGTATTTTTAAGATTTTCAAATGAATTAGTTTTATTTTTTTGAATTTTTTGATATATTATTTCTATTTTTAAGATTTTAAAATGAATTAGTTTTATTTTTCTGAATTTTTTGATATATTATTTGTATTTTTAAGATTTTAAAATGAATTAGTTTTATTTTTTGAATTTTTTGATATATTATTTCTATTTTTAAGATTTTAAAATGAATTAGTTTTATTTTTCTGAATTTTTTGATATATTATTTGTATTTTTAAGATTTTAAAATGAATTAGTTTTATTTTTCTGAATTTTTTGATATATTATTTGTATTTTTAAGATTTTAAAATGAAAAGTATTGAAAAGACCTTTAGTCGCGGTTCGTGACACGAACCGCGACTAAAGGCTCTTTCCGCGCGGGAACGAAAACGGCGCGAAAGAACCTTTAGTCCCGGTTGGGGACACCAACCGCGACTAAAGGGTACCTTTAGTCGCGGTTGGTGTCCCCAACCGGGACTAAAGGGGGGCATTGGTCCCGGTTGGTGCCACGAACCGGGACCAATGCTCTGTCTATATATACAGCACTTAGTAAATTTTCCCCCACCTCCCATTCTCCTCTCGACGCCGACGCCCTGCCCCGACGCCGATCGACGCCGACGCCGCCAGGCTACTGCTGCGCCGCCCTTCCCCGAGCCTGCACGCTCCCCCAGTGAGCTCCGCCGCCCCCAGTGAGCTCTGCCCCCACTTCCCCTGCCCTACGCCGCCGCCCTTGCCCTGCACTGCCGCCGCCGCCCCTGCCCTGCCCTGCGCGCCGCCGCCACCGCTGCCCCTGCCCCTGCGCGCTGCCGCCGCCCCCAAGTGAGCTCCGCTCCCCTTCCCCCTGCGCCGCCGCGTGCTGCCGCCCCTTCCCTGCGCTGCCACCGCCGCCGCAACTGCCCTGCGAGTTGCCGCCGCCACCGCCCCTAATTAAAAGAAAAGGAAAAAGAAAATGGCATAACTAATTAAAAGAAAAGGAAAAACATCAATTTTCTGTTCTGGTCATAAAAGAAAAGGAAAAAGAAAATGGCATAACTAATTAAATAATTATCCAAAAATTATGTTTAATACCTCAAAATGTTCAGTGAAACATTTGGCACATGTTTTCAACCTTATACATGCAGTTTGACATCTAAAGTATTTCTGTTTTTTGTTGTTTTCCAAAAATGGCTTAAATGAAAGCAAAAATTAATAGCTCTTAATCATTCAACCGTCGCTGCTCCTCCTCTATGTCCCCTTAATCTTATTTTTTAATTCCTTTATACTTAATTAATTTTTACTACATGCAGGAGTGACATATGGCGGACGATAGAGCCGAGCCGCTTAGGGATCCGGAGGCTGAACGTTATTTAATGGGCATCATAAACAACGAGATTCCTTATGTGCCGGGCTCAGAATATGAGCAAGAAGAGGATGTAGTCTCTTCTTTTCTGAACCTTGACGGTGGAACAGACATTGTCGATGATCAAGAAGGTGAAGGAACGGACATTGTCGACGGAGGTCAACCGTCAACAAACGACGATCTCGAATTGCAAGTAGCAACCACCTCCGGCGAGGTATATATATACATTGAGCCTCTCGTGATACAAACTTACTGAAATGTGAATACATATGTATTAACGCGCGCGACTCTCTTTCTTTTTTTAGCCCTCGGCCGGATCGAGTACGACAAAGCGTGGCAAATCCAAGGCGATGAAAACAGGAGAAACATATGCCATTGATTTTGTCAGTGAAACCGGCAAGCCCCTACAGCACACCTCAAAGTTTATCAACCAATGCGGAGTCGTTGTTAGAGACAACGTCCCGATCACCGTCCAGGAATGGAAGGAGCCAAAGAAGGCACGTCTTGGTTTCAGTTTTGTCGACAAGAGAACGAAAAAGGATTGCTGGAGAAAGCTTATGGAACATTTCATTCTACCTCCGGAATACAACAAAGTCGATGAATTCGGTAACGAGGTTCCGGGTGGACGTGAGAGGAGGAGGCTAGTTAAAGAGTTCGCTCTTCAGAAGATGGCCGAAGCATTCCGGAACTTCAAGAAAAATTTAACCCGTGACTATGTCAACAAGGGCAAGACTCCGGATTTCAATGGACAACATGAGAAACTGAAAGATGATTGGCCAGAATTTGTGAGGCAAAAGAAATCGGAGCATTTCAAGGAAATATCGAAAAAAATAAGGATAATGCGAGTAAGAAAAAGTTCCATCATATTATGGGGCCAGGAGGATACCGCCTTTCGGAGCCTAAGTGGCAGAAGATGGAGGAGGACCTGAGGGTGCGAGGAATCCCTCTAGGTACAGAGGGATGGGACCCAAGGGCCAAAAGCTGGTGGTACGGGCATGGGGGATCGCTAGACCCGGAGACAGGGGTGTGTGTTCACCGGAAGAAAAAGTTTGCTCCCACCCAAGCCCTTATTGACGCAATGACCCAAGCTCAAGAGGGCTTGATCAAGTTCAACAGAGAGAAAGACGCACTGACAACAGCCCTCGGGAATGATGAACACGGAGGACGTGTACGAGGCAAAGGCAGAATTCCGTGGAAAGTAGGGTTTTCCCAGGACAATGACCCGTACTGTTACAGAAGCCGTAAGAGAAAGACGGACCGGGATGCAGATCTTTTGGCGAAGTTTGCATCGGAACTCCATGAGTTGAAGCAGACCGTGCATGAACTAGTAAAAGAAAAATCGGCTGCAGGGCCGCATGAAGATCATGAAGCGGATCGCGGAAGCCAGCAGCGGAGAAGCAGCGTGGCTTCCACGGATGCCCCGCCTGGTGCTAATGCACCGATGATCGAGATTCGTGCACCGGAGCCTCACTACCCCGTGGATGATGTAAAGGAGATGAAAGAATGTGATCTGCATTATCCCGTGGGGAACGTTTCCACGAAGGTAGCTACCGGCAGTGCTTTACCCTGTACACCTGGAGCACTCCACCACAACAACCCCATTGCATATGGCTATGCTCGTGTCACGGTGGAAGACATAGTCCAAGAGTTTGAGGACCTGGAGATTGACAAAGCTACACCCGAAGGGGAGAGAAGACTTGGAGATGTCAAGCGCCAGATCATTCTATGGAAAAAGAAGTACATAGTGTTTCCAGGCGAGGCGCCAAGGCTAACAAGTCCACCCCCCTCCGATGGTGGTGGTGGTGGTGGTGGCGGTGGTGGTGGTCGTGGTGGTTCACCTACACCTCCTTCACGCCATTCGACGCCGTCCCCCGATCCACAACCTCCGGCGGGTAAGCAGCCGCCGCCCCCCAATCCTCCTCCGGCGGGTACGACGCCCCCCAATCCACCTCCGGCGAAGAAGCAGAAGCAGGCGGACAGCAAGGAAACCCGCTCCTGGACTATTAACCCGGACCCTTATGTACCTAAGACCACAAGGGTACCGGAGCCATCACTGAAGCCTCTCCTCCCAAGGCCTTGGGAACTTAGTGAAGCTGAAACCAAATTGGCCGCGTCTGCTCATTATGAGAAATGGAAGGCGGATACGAAGGCGATAAAAGAGCCTGAGCCCAAGCAAGTATTCACTGAGAAGCAAAAGAAGTGGGCTAAGGATTTTTTGACGACACCGTCCCAAGCCGAGCTGAATATGCCTGACGACTATGGACATGAACTTCGTAGGCAAGCAAAAATATTGAAGGAGGAGAAAGAAGAAAGTAAAAAAAGCGGGAAACAAGTTGACCAGCTCGGGATGCAGAATAAACAATCGATCCCCCCGCTCATAGTGAAAGCCGGTCCGGAAGAGGACCCCGAGATCATAGCAGCTGCGGCAGCACTTGGATTGACTGTAGCGAGTGCCATGAAACAAGCGTCCGAGATGGGTTTGACTCTTCGTGCCTTCTTAGGCCTTGAGGATGCGCCAGTATGTGAGATAGCATTACAATATGTGCGGAATGGGCCTCTCGTCGAGCCTGCGCGGGAAAAGAGTCTACCACCACAAATGCGAAATCTGCTACGTTGGTACAAGCATTTCATAACATGGGCCGACAAAGAATATGTTTATGCGGATGTTACAGAGGAGCATCACACCAAACGGTACTCTGTACAAGTTCATATGAGTGAATTGTTCCAGCTGTTCAATCTGCGCGAGCTCGACAAATCTATCCTGAGTTGCTACGTTCTGTAAGTGATTTATTTCTACCTCATCTCGTTCTTCATTGCCTGCACTATATATATATATATATATATATATATATATATATATATATATATATTGTCCTAACTATATTGTTGCGTACGCTATTATGCAGATTGAAGATTTGGGAATGCAAAATAAGAAACATCCATGATGTTGGGTTCATTGACCCACATATCGTTAATGGACATGTGTTACAAAATCACCCCGAAGACGTGGAGAAAGACTTGTACAAGTTTCTTAGAAAGCATCAACTCAAAAGTCATATTCTATTTCCTTACCATTTTGGGTGAGTGTTTCTCTCTTGTGCCCATTCTCTTTTGTTTACTCCATGCATGGTATGTCTAATCGATGAGTTATGCATGACTGTGCATGTAACGTGTCCGCAGGTTCCACTGGATTCTGCTAAATATTGAACTTCACACCTCCAGAGTTCTAATCATGGACTCTATGGATTCGGATTCAAAGCGTTGGGCCGACATGAGAAAAATGCTGCAAAAGTAATTATTTTCAATCATTTGAGCTCTATATCGATCGGTCTCTTTCGTTCATTTCCTAATATCAAGTAACTAATAACTCCCTTGTTCATTTAATTTTCTTTGCCCTGTAGGGTTTGGAGACGGTTCTCAGAAGAAATTGTCGGTGAATTCAAACATGAGCTAGATTTTAGAAGGTTAGTTAATGTGGATAAGCAGCCACCGGGGACCAATCTATGTGGATACTATGTTTGTGAGAACATCCGGAGACACACCTCTGAGCGGAAGGCATCGGATAGCGTGCGGAAGGCGACGGATAACTTGCGGAGGAGGCTTAGTCCAGAAGCTCGCTTCCGACCAATTCAAGATGAATTAGCAGGATTTTTCATGAGGGAAGTCATCAATCCTAAAGGAGAACACTATACCGAGGACGAAGAAATTTATATGCATACCCGAGATTGAAACTTGTTCGAAGTTGTATATGGTCATCCATCCTAATTGTGTATGGAAACTTGTTCGAAGTTGTATATGGTCACCCGAGATTGAATATATATTATATATTCCTCTTGAATTCTTCTTGTTTGAAATTTCATATGCATGTATATAGTAGCGTAGAATATGTGTACTGAAACTTCATCAAAATTAAAATAAAACACAAAATAAAATATAAAAGAAATAAAACACTACAAATTAAAAAGAAACCAGGTTTAGGGGGGCTAAAACCCTAAACCTGCGGAGGAGGCCTTTAGTCCCGGTTAGCCACGAGAACCGGGACTAAAGGTCCTCCGCCCCGACGGACTCCTGGCGCCCATGTGGACGGGCCTTTAGTCGCGGTTCGTAAGAGGCGCGACTAAAGGGGGAGCCTTTAGTCGCGCATATTTAGTCCCGGTTGCACAGCCGGGATTAATGGCCTTTGCGAACCGGGACTAAAGGCATATTTTCTACTAGTGACATATGGTATGTCGAGATGGTAAAACCATAGATCTCTAGCAGCACTACCACAATACCTAGCAACAATATGAGGTTTCTTCTAGTGGGACAACTGTCCGCCTGTTATTCACCATCTTGCAGATGAAATAAGCTTTTGGTTTAGTGCACTTATCCATATGGTGCCTAGGCTCTCCATATCTGACGCAAACAACATTAACATATGACCTCAAACCAAGAGCAGCAGCACCACCTGATTTAGGCATCTGGTGATCTTGGCTATTCTTAGTTGGTTTTTGTTGGCCCAGGCCTCCACGCCGCACTGACCGCGCCTATTACCTCCACGTTGCAGCGAGGGCGCGCACGCACCAGCTGTTGGACGGGCGCACAAACAGCCGCTCCATCTTGCCCCCATGGGCGCGCATCGGGCGGATCCGGGACACGCAGATCGCCAAGCTCGAGATCCCCTCGACGCGCCGAGCAGCAGCCCTATACGATGCGCCTCACCAGCAGGGGAAAAAGTGCCCCGCCGCCGCCTTCCTTGGGGCCGGACTGGGCTTCCCCGGCGGGCGCCCTCTAGCAGCGACGAGACTGGATGGGGGAGGAGGAGGAATGGTGGTGGCGCTTGGGTTTCTACCCCCGTGTCGCTAGAGTGAGGCGACGCGGGGGTCGAGGTAGCATGACGTTTTTCTGAGCTCGCTCAAATGACAACATACTCACGGTAGCACGATGGGCTTGAGAAACAACAATCCTACCCTACACTCCTTTTCTTAATAGCAGTAGAAACAAGCTAGGTTTATACACGTAGCATGTCTGCCAGAGAAAAAGGCAATGCTCCTACTCATCATGATGACACGATGCCCACGAGAAATAAACCATATACAGTCTTGCTAAGTCTCAGTCGACTAAGATTTAACAAAGTCTCAGTCGATGTTATATCCGTAAGATATTACATTAAGATCCGTGTAAAATTTTCTTTATAGTTTTTTCTTTTTCTCTCTTGCATGTTATATCACTTGACCGAGATTTGGTTAAATCTCAGTCGATTAAGACCTAACCACACCCAACCATGCATGTATGCATGAGACCTCAACGGGAACAGCTAGAAGCATGCCCACGAGGGTCACCAAATCCGAACAAAAACTACCAGAACTTAACCCAGAGGGCCACTCGAACAGCTACGATCCAACAATTCGGCGATGAGCAAAGCTGAGCCCGACAAATTAATTGCCCCCATGCATCAACATCTCCTGTGGCCGTGGAGCAGCAGTCGCGTACAGCAACACACTCGGAAAACAATTGCACCTGACACGCCAGTCCGCCGTCGTGGGCCACGCGCGCCACGACCAAAGGACGACGTACGTACGACCTGTGCACCACCCTCGGACGGGCCCGGCGACAGCGTGCTCCCTCCTCACCGTAGCCATCCCTCCACCTTCCACTCTCACGGCTCCACCCTACCTATCCCCCTCACCGCAACTGAGGCCTGACGCGCACGCGACGATCGCCCAGTACGGCCAGCGACCCCGACGCCGTAACACGATTATTTCGACGGGCCGCCGTGTCAGCCACGCAGACGATCAATAGCCCGACACGGAAGCCCCGACGCTGGACCGGGTTCCGTAGCAAAGGACGCCGTACGTACAGGCAGCGGCGCACGGGTGCGCCACGCACCGGCGGCTTAATCTTCTAACCTAATCCCCTCCCGGCCCGCTCGAGCCAAGCAGAAACACTCCTATAAAAACCACCGCGAGTGCCGCGAAGCACACCCACACACGCACACTTCTCGCTCGGCTCTAGGCCTCTAGCTAGCTATCCTGCAGCAAGTAGCTTCCCGGCGGCAGCGACGGCGAGAGCGCGGCTGCAGTTGGACCGCCGGCGAGGGAGGTGCCGTCATCATGCAAGGGGACCAGGCGGAGAAGAGGGGGAAGGTGAAGAAGGGGTGGCTGGCGGTGCGGGTCGGCCAGGCCCAGGCGGAGCAGCAGGGCGACGGGTTCCGGCGGTTCGTCATCCCCATCGCCTACCTCTACCACCCGCTCTTCCAGCGGCTTCTGGAGGCGGCCCGGGACACGTACGGCTACAACTCGGCCGGCCCGCTCTGGCTGCCCTGCCCCGTCGACGAGTTCCTCCGCCTGCGCGCGCTCGTCGACCGGGAGACGGCGCACTCGCACTCCTCCTCCTCCTCGCACCGCGTGCACGTGCAGGCCGGTGGCCACCACCAGCAGCACGGCTACTCCTTCGCCCCGTGCACCCGCGCCAGGGTCACCTCCTGATCGACCGACCGACCATCGAGCCCCGGCGGCCCTTCGTGCGTGCGTGCGCATGGCGACTGTGGGCACCGGAGCTCGCGTGCGGGGAGGAGTCCCATCTGTGCACCGGAGACGACGCACGTGTACACTACACGTACATAGAGAGGCAGAGAGATACGGAGATGCTTGAGAGGCAGTAGGTGATTAGTCTATGATCCATATTGCTTATGATTTCGGCCTTGTTCTTCTGATTCTTACACATGCATGTGTATCACTAGATTAGTTAACAGACCCGATGTATAATCAACAGTTGAATTCGATCAGTCGTTACAGCCGGGTTTACATATACTACAACTTGATCTGCTTCCCATCGTTTTTCTTTTTGTAAACTTCCAGCTCAAATTGAACAAGTTCGAATTCGGCAGTGCTAATGCCAATCGCTAGTAGCCCAAGTTCGAAAACGGCACGCAGCGAGCATACAGCAGCAGCGCACCCAGCGAGAAGGAGTCGAGGAGGAGGCCCTGACTGCAAGTGACATAGCCCGACGGCGTGCACGCGCTGCGTGTTCTGTACGTATCATCAACCGTTTGTTTATGCTATTTGACAATATTGGTCTGGTGGTATAGATCTGGAACAGATAGAAACGAGGAGTGATGTTCTGGATGATATTTTTGGCGTGTAGTTTGCAGACGACCCGTGCAACGGGGTAGTTTACTCTTAAACCCTGTTCGGCAGCCCTCCGCTCCGCAACTCCGCTTCGGGAGCGGGCTGAGCGGCACCGAACACCTCAACTCCGTGAATTTTTAAGAGCATCTTCAACAGCCGCGCAACGCGCCGCGCACAAAAAACGCATTTGCCGCGCGCCGTTCGCCTGGTTTGGCGTGGGCGGCAGCGCTGGCTCCAGCAGCCGCGTCAAAATTGAGCGCGCGCGTAGCTCCACGGCCGCGCTAAAATGCAGCGCGCGCTAAACATTGCGTACATTTTTTTAATAAAACGATAATAAAATTCGTAGATAGAAAAAACGATACATAGATATTTTACATAGTTCCATAGCATAGATAGATAAAAACTACTAGATAGTGCAACGACATAAAAAAAACTACTAGATAGTGCAACTACATCCTACTCCCAGTCGTCGTCGTCATCATCATCATCGCCATCCTCGCTGGTATGGTCCGAGGTATCGAGCCACATGTCCTCCCAACGATCATCATCAGACGTAAAGATCGTCTGCCCACCATTCTCAACGATTTCGCACTGCGATATCGCCAGGGCCTTCCGCCGATGCCTGTCCAACCGCTCCTCGTGGCGCCTTTGCGTCTCCTCCTCGCGGTGCCTTGCCCAGTAGGCTTGCTCGTAGGTGACGTCCTCCGGGTGGCGCCGGCGCCAGTCCGTCATGACCCGCTCGTCCTCCTGGGCGACGAGGAGGCGGCGCTGCCGCTCAGCATGCTCCGCACGGTCTTGTGCCGTGGTAAGACGAGGCGGCGGGGGCGACGTCCAGTGCCTGTTGGAGCGTGTCCACGTCCTGGAAGTTCATCTGTGGGCGCGGCCTGCCTAGGCGCCACGCCGCCGCGTCGTACGCGCGGGCGGCCTCGTGCGCCGTCTCGAAGGTGCCGAGGCCGAGCCGGAGTTGACCGGACCGTATCTCGGAGTAGAACCCGCCGTTGGGACGTTGGCGGACGCCGCGGTAGCCCGACACTCGGCGGCGCGGCGGCATGGTGGCGCGGCGGTGACGGGGCGCTGGAGCGGTGGCGCGCGTGGCAGCGGAAGCAAACGAGGAAACGGTGAAGGCGCGCGTGGCAGCGGAAGAGGAAGAGAAGTGTGTGGAATAGGCGTGTGGCGAGCGCCGCAATTTAAAGGCGCGCCGGAAGCGGTGCGCCAAAAATAGCGCGCGAGCTGCCGACATTTTCCGCGCGCGATTTTCCTGCCACCGCTGAAGCGCGCCGAAACATCCCGCGCGCGCTAAAAACTCGATTTACCCCGCGCGCCGCGCGCGACTGTTGGAGATGCTCTAATCTGGGAGTGGAGCGGCACGTAGTAGATTTTCCCGGAGTAGCAAAAGTGATGCTCCGCGAACTCCGCCTTGGCTCCGCGTAAGAAACAGCCCTGAAGAAAAGAGCGTCTCGCCCAGCCCCGATTCCCCTCGCCTCGAAGCCTAGCCGCTGCCGCACGAGCATTGTCACCGCCCCGACGCGCCACTCGCTAGTGTTGCACCACGCGTTCCCCCGCATACGTCTCGTCCCCGACCTCGCCCAGCCGTGCATCTCCGCCTCTCGCTGTACCGCCCGCCCTACCAACCCCGCCGCCCTCATTCTGGTCGTGCTTCAACGCCGCCAGCCATCACCGAGCCCCTACACGGACGTCACCGACGCTGCCGGCCGTCCTCATCCTCCTCCACATCCTGCTTCCCAGCGCTTCCCTCCATCCAATTCTTCACCAAGGCCCTGCACTCCGTCTCTTCACCGAGCACAAACGCCACTGGCCGTCCTCGTCCTTCCATACGTCGGGCAAGGTGAGGACATCACATCAGCAGTTCAGCAATCCTCTATTTTTTATACCCAACCCGTAGCACCTATCCCAGCCGGTGATGGATGGACATTATTCTCTGAAACTTGTTTTCAGGAGTTGGAGTTGGCAGCCGAACATATCTTCAGATTCTGAAATGAGCTACAGGAGTCAAGAATTGAGGAGTGAGGAGCAGAGTTAAGAATTTGGAGGAGCGGAGTGTTGCCGAACAGGGCCTTAGTTTGCAAATTTGCTAGAGTAGATAAGAATTACTCTGCAGTATTGCAATACCATTGATTTAACTAATAAAGAATGAAATAATATTTTCCATATCTTCAGATGGATTTGCGCATCTATTTTAATTTGTTTCATACTTTGATTTCGAATAATAACCTTGGCAATAGTCAGTCCAAGAACTATTACCTCCGTCCTGGTTTATGAGTCCTCTTTGTATTTTGTGTCAAATTTTGACTAAATATTTAACTAACAAAATATTAACGCATGTCACCAAAAATTATATCGTTAGATTCGTATTCGAACATAGTTTTTAATTATATTATTTTTTATAACATGTACCTATCGGGTGTGGTGTCCACCATGGACGGCGTCGACAGGGGGACGTGGGTATCTGGCTGCGGATGGATCCTGGGTGGACGGCACCGTTATACAACAACGGCGGGCACGTCGGTGGGGGCTGCTAACGTACGACAATGCATGGGCGGCGGCCGGAGAGTACAATAGTGGCGTGAGGATGCGGATGCAAAGTAAGGGGGAGGGGCAGGACGGAGTGGAAGGGAATGGGACCGGAAGGAGGATTTTAGTGGTCCGTGGGCGTCGGAGTCCTACATGGCGGCGGTCTAGACTTACGTAAAGCCCCACTCCCCTCGTTTGCTTCCAATTTGTCCGGACTGCTCCGCAGACAAATACAGCATCGTGTTGGATGGCAAAATATCATCTGGACCGCAGAGTCCGGATGGATGCGGGCGATTTGAGGGTCCGCGTTGAAGATGCCCTTAACTAGTGAGCTAACAAGCATGGTGTGTTTGTTAGGGTATCTCGAACGGCAACCCGCAAATTTCCTCCTGCATTTGTTCGGGGACAGCGGGACCAGTCCACTGGCACGTGTGCGGAAAGCCGCCATCCAACATTGCCCGCTTGCACACGTCCGGATTTCATACAAACATGCCAGATTTCATACAGACCAGACGAAAACGTTTACATTTTGAAAATATTTTAACTAAAGATAAAATTATGTGCACGTAGGGTCGCGTGGAGCTCCACTCCCACGACAATGATACACTACACTAGTCTACGTTCAGCCGCCGTGGGTCCCTTTGTCTTCCCCATGACCGGCAGAACGCTCACTGGACTGCCGAGAGCCCCAAGGTATATTCTCCTCCCCCCCCCCCCCCGTATCTTCCCTATTTCCGGCTACGTCGCTCATCGGAGTGGCAAAGAGGGTGCTTCAACCAAAGGGGTAGGGGCGCCTCCGCTTTCGTTGAGGCCGGGCGGGGGTCGACGATGGTCTACGCAGAAGAACTGGGCAAGTCACCGGCTGTGCAAGCCGGCAACGCGCCGGCGGTGGCCTTCCTGGGACCCAAACTCTACTTTCCCTCAATGTTGGTGGCGGACGCGAACGTGTGGGCCACTGACTCATCGATCACCATGCAGCCGACTTCTTTCTCCGCCCACAGGGTGCGGTTATGCACGCGTTGACGGTGGATGGTGCGGTCGCAGGCACGGGAGGCACGGTACGGCATGACATCGTCCACAGCAGCGACGATGTCCATGCCACCGTGCTCCCCATCATGCTGGCTTGAAGCAACTCGCCACTCCTCCGCGAGCTAGCTTGGAGCGACAAGTTGTTGAATCACGTGCCAGCTTGGGGAGGCAACTTGCTTTGTCGGGCTAGGCGAGGAAGGTGGAGCAGCGAGCTGCCTCGCTCGCAGCAGTCGGGTTCGGAGGGCCACCCAGCCGGCTTTTATGCTGGAGAACTGCTCTTCCTACTCGTCAGATGCAATCAAAAGCGTGGAGAAAATGAAGAAACTAGGAGATGGGGAGGGGCGGAGTCGTGCGATTCTTGCCCGGTGTCTGGCCTACTTTAAATAGAGGGAAGATGGGAGGAGCTTACTCGGCGTTGTGTTTAATGTCGGCCAGTTTCGTGAACGGACGTGTGGCTGGAGTAGTTTTCTCGGCTTCCACGCGGGGTTAATTGAGACGTTTGAATGCGACGAGGAGGTGTGTTCAACGGGCCGTGCAGAGAGCGGCGCCCTCCGCCGGCGTGTCGCTTAAATGGCGGAGGCAGTGAGAGGTCGCGTCCATTCTGAGCCGTCTTCAATGGGGAAAGGGGGGAGGTTGTTATTTTTTGATGAAAGATGAATTTTATTGTCTCAAAAAGAAACATCAAGAGGATAGAAACACTACGAGCACACTCCCAGCTCTGCATGGTTAGAGGAACTCCAACGCGCCGACCCATTTCGTCTACGCGTGTCCGTTTGGGTTGCCGCGGACAGAAAAGCCGGCCCAACCCGCCGACCCAAACGGACGAGCGTCCACTTTCGTCCGCCCGCCAACCCATTCCTGGCCCACATTTCGTCCTCATTTGCATCGGCGCGGACAAGAAATGGACGCACGTGAGACACGCCTACTTTCCCCTTGGCCTGCCAGTCGGTGGCACATTGCCATTCTTTTCCACCCCTATCGATAGCAAGCCTCGCCCGCCCCACCCCGTCGTCGCCGCCGCCAATTCCGGTGTCCCTACCTACAGTCCGCACCTACATACTGTTGGAAATATGCCCTAGAGGCAATAATAAATGGTTATTATTATATTTCTTTGTTCATGATAATTGTCTATTGTTCATGCTATAATTGTGTTATCCGGAAATCGTAATACATGTGTGAATACATAGACCACAACGTGTCCCTAGTAAGCCTCTAGTTGACTAGCTCGTTGATCAACAGATAGTCATGGTTTCCTGACTATGGACATTGGATGTCATTGATAACGGGATCACATCATTAGGAGAATGATGTGATGGACAAGACCCAATCCTAAGCATAGCTCAAAGATCGTGTAGTTCGTTTGCTAGAGCTTTTCCAATGTCAAGTATCTTTTCCTTAGACCATGAGATCGTGCAACTCCCGGATGCCGTAGGAGTGCTTTGGGTGCACCAAACGTCACAACGTAACTGGGTGACTATAAAGGTACACTACGGGTATCTCCGAAAGTGTCTGTTGGGTTGGCACGGATCGAGACTGGGATTTGTCACTCCGTGTGACGGAGAGGTATCTCTGGGCCCACTCGGTAGTGCATCATCATAATGAGCTCAATGTGACTAAGGAGTTAGTCATGGGATCATGCATTACGGTACGAGTAAAGAGACTTGCCGGTAACGAGATTGAACAAGGTATTGGGATACCGACGATCGAATCTCGGGCAAGTAACATACCGATTGACAAAAGGGAATTGTGTACGGGATTGATTGAATCCTCGACATCGTGGTTCATCCGATGAGATCATCGTGGAACATGTGGGAGCCAACATG
The DNA here is from genome assembly GCF_018294505.1 of Triticum aestivum. NCBI lineage: Eukaryota > Viridiplantae > Streptophyta > Magnoliopsida > Poales > Poaceae > Triticum > Triticum aestivum. The sequence continues at coordinate 440,229,607 of NC_057811.1, read as the reverse complement.
GGTATCCAGATCCCGCTGTTGGTTATTGACCGGAGAGGCGTCTCGGTCATGTCTGCATGTCTCCCGAACCCGTAGGGTCTACACACTTAAGGTTCGGTGACGCTAGGGTTGTAGATATATGAGTATGCGGAAACCCGAAAGTTGTTCGGAGTCCCGGATGAGATCCCGGACGTCACGAGGAGTTCCGGAATGGTTCGGAGGTGAAGAATTATATATAGGAAGTCCAGTTTTGGCCACCGGGAAAGTTTCGGGGGTTATCGGTATTGTACCGGGACCACCGGAAGGGTCCCGGGGGTCCACCGGATGGGGCCACCTATCCCGGAGGGCCCCATGGGCTGAAGTGGGAAGGGAACCAGCCCTTAGTGGGCTGGGGCGCCCCCCATGGGCCTCCCTCCTGCGCCTAGGGTTGGAAACCCTACGGTGGGGGGGCGCCCCACTTGACTTGGGGGGGGAAGTTCCCCCCCTTGGCCGCCGCCCCCCCCCCATAGATGGGTTCCAGGCCGGCGCCCCCCCTCCCAGGGGGCCTATATATAGTGGGGGGGAGAGAGGGCAGCAACACCACAGCCCCTGGCGCCTCCCTCTCCCCCTGCAACACCTCCCCCTCTCGCAGAAGCTTGGCGAAGCCCTGCCGAGATACCGCTACATCCACCACCACGCCGCCGTGCTGCTGGATCTCCATCAACCTCTCCTTCCCCCTTGCTGGATCAAGAAGGAGGAGACGTCGCTGCTCCGTACGTGTGTTGAACGCGGAGGTGCCGTCCGTTCGGCACTCGGTCATCGGTGATTTGGATCACGGCGAGTACGACTCCATCAACCCCTTCATTGGAACGCTTTCGCTCGCGATCTACAAGGGTATGTAGATGCACTCCTTTCCCCTCGTTGCTAGTATACTCCATAGATGGATCTTGGTGATGCGTAGGAAATTTTAAAATTCTGCTACGATCCCCAACAGTGGCATCATGAGCCAGGCCTATGCGTAGTTATTATGCACGAGTAGAACACAAAGCAGTTGTGGGCGTAGATGTTGCCAATTCTTCTTGCCGCTACTAGTCTTATCTTGTTTCGGCGGTATTGTGGGATGAAGCGGCCCGGACCGACCTTACACGTACGCTTACGTGAGACAGGTTCCACCGACTGACATGCACTGGTTGCATAAGGTGGCTAGCGGGTGTCTGTCTCTCCCACTTTAGTCGGAACGGATTCGATGAAAAGGGTCCTTATGAAGGGTAAATAGAAATTGGCATATCACGTTGTGGTTCTACGTAGGTAAGAAACGTTCTTGCTAGAAACCTATACAAGCCACGTAAAAACTTGCAACAACAATTAGAGGACGTCTAACTTGTTTTTGCAGCATGTGCCTTGTGATGTGATATGGCCAGAAGATGTGATGAATGATATATGTGATGTATGAGATTGATCATATTCTTGTAATAGGAATCACGACTTGCATGTCGATGAGTATGACAACCGGCAGGAGCCATAGGAGTTGTCTTTATTTTTGCATGACCTGCGTGTCATTGAATAACGCCATGTAAATTACTTTACTTTATTGCTAAACGCGTTAGCCATAGAAGTAGAAGTAATCGTTGGCGTGACAACTTCATGAAGACACAATGATGGAGATCATGACGATGGAGATCATGGTGTCATGCCGGTGACGAAGATGATCATCGTGCCCCGAAGATGGAGATCAAAGGAGCAAAATGATATTGGCCATATCATGTCACTATTTGATTGCATGTGATGTTTATCATGTTTTGCATCTTATTTGCTTAGAACGACGGTAGTAAGTAAGATGATCCCTTATAATAATTTCAAGAAGGTGTTCCCCCTAACTGTGCACCGTTGCGAAGGTTCATTGTTTCGAAGCACCACGTGATGATCGGGTGTGATAGATTCTAACGTTCGCATACAACGGGTGTTGACGAGCCTAGCATGTACAGACATGGCCTCGGAACACACGCAATACACTTAGGTTGACTTGACGAGCCTAGCATGTACAGACATGGCCTCGGAACACGGAGGACCGAAAGGTCGAGCATGAGTCGTATAGAAGATACGATCAACATGGAGATGTTCACCGATCTTGACTAGTCCGTCTCACGTGATGATCGGACACGGCCTAGTTAACTCGGATCATGTTTCACTTAGATGACTAGAGGGATGTCTATCTGAGTGGGAGTTCATTGAATAATTTGATTAGATGAACTTAACTATCATGAACTTAGTCTAAAATCTTTACAATATGTCTTGTAGATCAAATGGCCCACGTTGTCCTCAACTTCAACACGTTCCTAGAGAAAACCAAGCTGAAAGATGATGGCAGCAACTATACGGACTGGGTCCGGAACCTGAGGATCATCCTCATAGCTGCCAAGAAAGATTATGTCCTAGAAGCACCGCTAGGTGAAGCACCAATCCCAGAGAACCAAGACGTTATGAACGCTTGGCAATCACGTGCTGATGATTACTCCCTCGTTCAGTGCGGCATGCTTTACAGCTTAGAATCGGGTCTCCAAAAGCGTTTTGAGAAACATGGAGCATATGAGATGTTCGAAGAGCTGAAAATGGTTTTCCAAGCTCATGCCCGGGTCGAGAGATATGAAGTCTCCGACAAGTTCTTCAGCTGTAAAATGGAGGAAAATAGTTTTGTCAGTGAGCACATACTCAGAATGTCTGGGTTACACAACCGCTTGTCTCAGCTAGGAGTTAATCTCCCGGATGATGCGGTCATTGACAGAATCCTTCAGTCGCTTCCACCAAGCTACAAGAGCTTTGTGATGAACTTCAATATGCAGGGGATGGAAAAGACCATTCCTGAGGTATATTCAATGCTGAAATCAGCGGAGGTGGAGATCAGAAAAGAACATCAAGTGTTGATGGTGAATAAAACCACTAAGTTCAAGAAAGGCAAGGGTAAGAAGAACTTCAAGAAGGACGGCAAGGGAGTTGCCGCGCCCGGTAAGCCAGTTGCCGGGAAGAAGTCGAAGAATGGACCCAAGCCTGAGACTGAGTGCTTTTATTGCAAGGGAAGTGGTCACTGGAAGCGGAACTGCCCCAAATACTTAGCGGACAAGAAGGCCGGCAACACCAAAGGTATATGTGATATACATGTAATTGATGTGTACCTTACCAGTACTCGTAGTAGCTCCTGGGTATTTGATACCGGTGCAGTTGCTCATATTTGTAACTCAAAACAGGAACTGCGGAATAAGCGGAGACTGGCAAAGGACGAGGTGACGATGCGCGTCGGGAATGGTTCCAAGGTCGATGTGATCGCCGTCGGCACGCTACCTCTGCATTTGCCTACGGGATTAGTTTTAAACCTCAATAATTGTTATTTAGTGCCAGCTTTGAGCATGAACATTGTATCTGGATCTCGCTTAATTCGAGATGGCTACTCATTTAAATCCGAGAATAATGGTTGTTCTATTTATATGAGAGATATGTTTTATGGTCATGCCCCGCTGGTCAATGGTTTATTCTTGATGAATCTCGAACGTGATGTTACACATATTCATAGTGTGAATACCAAAAGATGTAAAGTTGATAACGATAGTCCCACATACTTGTGGCACTGCCGCCTTGGTCACATTGGTGTCAAGCGCATGAAGAAGCTCCATACAGATGGACTTTTGGAGTCTCTTGATTACGAATAATTTGACACGTGCGAACCATGCCTCATGGGTAAGATGACCAAGACTCCGTTCTCCGGAGCAATGGAGCGAGCAACCAATTTATTGGAAATCATACATACCGATGTGTGCGGTCCAATGAGTGTTGAGGCTCGCGGAGGATATCCTTATGTTCTCACTCTCACTGATGACTTAAGTAGATATGGGTATGTCTACCTAATGAAACACAAGTCTGAAACCTTTGAAAAGTTCAAGGAATTTCACAGTGAGGTTGAGATTCAACGTGACAGAAAAATAAAGTTCTTACGATCAGATCGTGGTGGAGAATATTTAAGTCACGAATTTGGTGCGCACTTAAGGAAATGTGGAATCGTTTCACAACTCACGCTGCCTGGAACACCTCAGCGAAATGGTGTGTCCGAACGTCGTAATCGCACTCTATTGGATATGGTGCGATCTATGATGTCTCTTACCGATCTACCGCTCTCATTTTGGGGCTATGCTTTAGAGACTGCCGCATTCACTTTAAATAGGGCTCCGTTGAAACGACACCGTATGAATTATGGTTTGGGAAGAAACCTAAGTTGTCGTTTCTAAAAGTTTGGGGATGCGATGCTTATGTCAAGAAACTTCAACCTGAAAAGCTCGAACCCAAGTCGGAAAAATGCGTCTTCATAGGATACCCTAAGGAAACTATTGGGTATACCTTCTACCTCATATCCGAAGGCCAGATTTTCGTTGCCAAGAACGGGTCCTTTCTGGAGAAAGAGTTTCTCTCGAAAGAATTAAGTGGGAGGAAAGTGGAACTTGGTGAGGTGATAGTCACCCCTTCTGTTGAGGATATAGACCTTAGAGTCACCTGCCAGGAGGGCCGGGTTACTCTAATGGTCATTGCCAGAAGCCCGGAGCTAAGTTTCAAGATGATGGGCCAGAGATGGGCTGAGACCCGGATATAGCTTAAAGCCCGTAGTTACAATTATTGTTATAGTAGACTTGTAGTGTAAGGCAAGTATTGTTTAGAGTCCGAGCCGGACGCTCTTATGAGCTGGCTGGGACTCTAAGGGCTGCTGGGCGTCAGCCTCCCTATATAAAGGGACGACCCGGCAGCGGTTTAAGGGGGACAACCACATCGAGAGCCGGGCATAGCTGTTTAGCTCCCTAGCGATCGTAACCCTAATCAATATCACCTCAACTGGACATAGGCTTTTACCTTCACCGTAAGGGGCCGAACCAGTATAAACCCTCATGTTCCTTGTCCCGCATAACCCCTTCAAGCTTCCTAGTTGCGATGGCTCCACGACTAAGTCCCAGCTTGAGGACATCTGCCGTGACAATTCCACGATAGTTGGCGCCCACCGTGGGGCCCGCGCACGGTGGATTTGAGTTCTTGAAGGGCAGCTTCGAAGGGCTCAAGGGATACGCTGTGGGCCGGATGACCAAGAGTCGTCGCGGCAAGCTCTACATCGACGATGCGGACTGGGGCCCCAACGCCGGCTCAATTGAGTACGGGTACCGGGTCCCCTTTGGCGGAATTCATGTCTTCATTGGCAAGATTGGTGAGCCGGGCCCCGAGCCGGATCTCTGCGCCGATCTCATCGAAACGGCTCAGCGTGCACAACCCGCCCGGGCCCGGCCTGCCTTAAAACATGCTTTTGTGGGGTGTATCCATGGAGGACTCTCCGATCGATCTGGATCCGGTGATGAGACGGCCGCCGGCTCCGACGGCGAGTCGGCCACCGGTGAATCAAACTCGTTGTACCAACTTCAAGATGGCAGGCTCATGGGTTGTTCCGACGGCGACAGTATTCCGGACCTCTTTGAGCCGCCAAGTCAGGTTGGAGTTTTTATGGCTGGTGCGCAGCCTGTTCAGAACCCCGCTGCTGGATCGGGAAACCCGGTGCCTTCTCCGGCTCAGGTGCTGATGGATCTCACCGACAAGATGACGACCCTGTTAACCGCCACGGTTGACCTGGCGGATCAAGCTCAGCATGATGCGGAGGTGGCACAGTTAAAATTGGATCTGATAAAAGCTAAGGAGGATCTGGCAGCAGAAGGAATCAGGCTGGCTGCGGAGCGGGCGGCTCTCGACGCCCGGACTCAGCTGATTCAGGCGCAGTCCTTCCAACTCATGATGGATCAGAACGCGGCCAATGAGGTCATGAGAAGGAGGCATCAGAAGGCCCAGTCTCGACTCCCGCCGGTTTACGATCCACGCAATCTCTTCAACACGTCGGGTGCAGGGTCTAGTAACCCGCCAGGGGTCATTGCGCCCGGGTCTGGGCCCCTTATTCAGCCACGAGTGATGGGGCCTCCCCAGGCGCCCCCTGCCCCGCCTCAGTATGTGCCAATACCCCCGGGTCATTATGATAACCCGCTGGAGAACATGGTAGCTGCGGCAGCGCGACTGGCGGCTCTCCCTGTTGACGGCGACTCTCCGGCGGCCATCAAAACCCGCCGGGTCAGGGAACTCCTGCAGACGGCACTAGCACAGCAAGAGGCGTACTCCTACAGCCACGACAGGATCCACTCGACCCCTCGTCCAGGCCAGAGCCCGAGTTACAGCCGGCACATGGTCTCAGCAACCGGTTCAAGTAATGTCAAACGCCATGACCTGCCCCCTGGCCATGGCCCGGCTCATAATGGAGCCTTCTACGCAACAGACCAAGCGCGGCAAGAGGCAGAGCAGGCGCCTCAGTTGACGGCTTATCAGACCCCCCCCCCCCCGGCTTATCCAACGACATCCGTTGATGTGGGTATTTCTACCAGGACCGGGGGTGTCCCTTGTTTGGTACCAGCCATCCGTAATGAACGTCTACCTAAGGACTTCAAGGGCCCTAGGAAGGTGCCTAACTATACAGCGGACTTACAGCCGACAGCCTAGATTGAGAGTTATGAGATGGCTATGGAATTGCTGGAGGTCAGTGAGGCGGCCATGGCCAAATATTTCACCATGATGTTAGATGGAACTGCCCGCACGTGGTTGAAAGGGTTACCACCGAACTCCATTGGGTCTTGGGCTGAGCTGAAAGCCCGGTTCATTCAAAACTTCAAAGATACCTGCAGGCAATCTATGTCAATTGTGGATTTGACTAACTGTAAGCAGCAGGAGGGTGAGTCCACGACCCATTGGGTTCGCCGGGTCAAGGAGATCATACATTCATCAGATAAGATGGATGCCGGCTCTGCAGTCTTAATGTTGGAACAGAACTGTCGCTTTGTGCCCCTTAAGATGAAGCTCGGGCGGCTCAAGCGCGACTGCACCGATATGGGTACCCTAATGGCGGCTCTTGTCAAGTACGCCGATTCCGATGGTACCAAGGATCCCCCTTCAGACGATGAAAGGGCAGGGAAGGGAAAGAAGAATGGCAACGGCAAGGGTCCTCAGTTTAACCCGGGGAACCAAGGAGGAGGCAAGCGTAAGGCCGATGGCAGCCTAGAGTTTGTAGCCAACGCCAACTCCCAAGGTAATAACCAGCGACGCAAGGGGAGGCCCCCTCCCCGAGGCGGCGGGTCAGGTCCAACGCTGGAGCAGCTGTTGAATGAACCGTGTCCAAGGCACGGCTCTAGAGAGAAGCTAGCGACTCACCTGTGGAAGGATTGCGCGATCATGAAGGCCTTTAAGAGCTACAATGGCCCGGGCAGCGGCTCAGGCGCCGGCGGCTTTCATGGCCCGGGCGGCGGATCAAATTCCGGTCCTCAGAACGGTCAAGGGGGCTTTAATCAACAGTCTGGTCAGGGTCATCAACAGCAGCAGGGGGGTTATCAGACCAACCCAAAGCAGCTTAGCGGTGGACAGTATCATGTGTTCACCACCAGTTTGTGCAAACGGGATCAGAAGCTTCACCAAAGAGCTGTTCATGCTGTTGAGCCGGCAGTTCCACGCTACTTGAGGTGGTCGGAGCAGCCTATAGTGTGGAGTAGGGAGGATCACCCTCCCCGGGTGGATAACCCGGGCCACTTGGCCTTAGTGGTGGCCCCTCAGGTGGGAGGCTATAAGTTCACAAAGGTGCTCATGGATGGAGGCAGCAGCATCAATATCCTCTATTATGAAACTTTTCGCCGTATGGGGTTGGTTGATAAGAACCTCAGCCAGTCAAACACTATCTTCCATGGTGTGGTACCCGGTAAGTCGGCTTATCCAGTCGGCAAGATCGAATTGGAAGTGGCTTTTGGTGATGAGAACAACTACAGGGTGGAGAAGTTGACCTTTGAGGTGGTCAAGATAAGAAGTCCATACCATGCTATATTTGGACGGCCGGCTTACGCCAAGTTCATGGCACGGCCGTGTTATGTGTACTTACAGCTCAAGATGCCGGGTCACAATGGGACCATTACGGTTCACGGCAGCCGGAAAGTGGCTCTGGAGTGTGAGGAAGGTGATGCAGCTTATGCAGAGTCTGTTTGCGCCACAGAGGAGTTGAAGTTTTATAAAGACAATGTTGACCCAACAGATATGACCTCTCTGAAAAAGCCAACCACGGAGAATGAACCAGCAATGAAATTTAAGTCAGCTGACGAGACTAAACTTGTTGATTTTGTTCCAGGTGACTCGTCTCAGCAGTTTAGCATCAGTGCAAATCTGGACCCGAAATAGGAAAGCGCGCTCATCGAGTTCATCCGTGAGAATAGGGACATCTTCGCATGGAAACCTTCTGACATGCCAGGTGTACCTAGAGAACTCGCTGAGCACACTCTCAATGTTGATCCGAAATTCAAGCCGGTCAGACAGTTCCTTCGGCGGTTTAATGAAGAGAGGCGAAAAGCTATTGGTGAAGAAGTGGCCCGGCTCTTGGCGGCCGGGTTTATCGTTGAAGTCTTTCACCCAGAGTGGTTGGCTAACCCGGTGCTCGTGCTCAAGAAGAACGGCACCTGGCGGATGTGTGTGGACTACACGGACTTGAACAAGGCGTGTCCGGCTGATCCTTTTGCCCTCCCCCGTATTGATCAAATCATTGATGCTACGGCAGGTTGCGCACGCTTAAGTTTCTTGGATGCTTATTCCGGGTATCATCAGATTAAGATGGCAGTTAAGGACCAGGAGAAGACGGCGTTCATCACTCCCTTCGGAGCCTTCTGCTATGTGTCTATGCCCTTTGGACTCAAGTGTGCACAGGCGACTTACCAGCGTTGTGTACAGAATTGTCTTCATAAACAGATCGGGCGCAATGTTCACGCTTACGTGGACGATATTGTGGTTAAATCCATCAAGGAGGAAACCCTAATAGATGACTTAAGGGAAACCTTCGATAATCTCCGGGTCTACAAGATGATGCTTAACCCGGCCAAGTGTGTTTTTGGTGTTCCTGCAGGCAAACTATTGGGCTTCTTGGTTTCTGACAGAGGCATTGAGGCTAACCCGGAGAAGATCAAGGCCATCACCTCCCTGGCTAAGCCGGCGTGTATAAATGACGTTCAGCGTTTGGCGGGTCGCATCGCTGCTTTAAGCCGGTTTATAAGCCGTTTGGGTGAGAAGGCTATGCCTTTATATCAGTTGATGAAGAAAACTGATACCTTTGTCTGGAATGATGCAGCTAATACCGCTTTTGAGGATTTGAAAAAGCAACTGGCAGAGCCCCCCGTCCTTGCTGCTCCGGTTGATAAGGAGCCCTTGCTACTGTATGTGGCGGCAAACGCACGGGCCGTCAGCGTGGCTATTGTGGTGGAGCGCAAGGAGGCGGGTAAGGAGCATCCGGTTCAGCGGCCGGTTTATTATGTCAGCGAAGTGCTCATTGAGTCCAAGCAGCGGTACCCGCATTGGCAGAAGCTTGTGTATGGTGTGTTCATGGCGAGCCGGAAGCTTAAGCATTATTTTCAGGGTCATCCCATCACTGTGGTCAGTTCTGCCCCTCTTGGTGATATTATCCAGAACAGAGAGGCCACAGGGAGAATTGCTAAGTGGGCTATAGAACTTGGACCTCATGGTCTCAAATATGTGCCACGCACTGCTGTTAAATCTCAGGCTTTGGTGGATTTCATCAACGATTGGACAGAGTCACAAGTGCCTGAGCAAAAGCCGGATAACACTTATTGGACTATCCACTTTGATGGGTCCAGACAGTTGGAGGGCTCGGGGGCTGGTGTTGTATTGGCTTCCCCTAAAGGTGACAAATTCCATTATGTGCTACGGTTGATGTTTCCTTGCACTAACAATGCGGCTGAATACGAGGCTTTGCTCCACGGTCTTCGGGTGGCTAAGGAGATGAGCTTAAGCCGGGTAAGGTGCTTTGGTGACTCAGACTTGGTGGCTCAACAAGTATCAGGCACCTGGGACTCTAAGGATCCTCTCATGGCGGCTTATCGCCGCGAGGTTGATGCCATTGCTGGGCACTTTCAGGGATACCAAGTGGAGCACATTGATCGCAGGAAGAACGAGGCGGCTGATGCTTTAAGCCGGCTAGGCTCCCAGCGAAAACCGGTGCCGCCTAACACTTTCTTGGATGTCCTGTATAACCCGTCGGTTCGGTTGCCTACAGAGGAGGACTTGGCTATCCCTGACCCGGAGGCACGACTGGTGGCGGCTCTTCATGTCATACCAGACTGGACAATGCCATATCTGGCTTATATAACCCGGGGAGAGTTGCCTGAGGATGAAACTTTGGCCAGACAAATCACCCGGCGGGCTAAGTCAATGATCGTCATCGATGGCGAGTTGCATCATCGCAGTGTTTCAGGGGCATTTCAGCGTTGTATCTCCCCTGAGGAAGGTCAAGAGATCTTGCGCGAGATCCATGAAGGGGATTGTGGCCATCATGCCGGTTCAAAATCTCTTGTGGCCAAGGCTTTCCGTCATGGTTTTTATTGGCTGACGGCTCACGCTGATGCAGAGGACTTGGTCAGTAAATGTGATGGTTGCCAAAGGTTCTCACGACGGGCTCATGTGCCGGCTCAGGAGTTGAGGATGATCCCAATCACTTGGCCCTTTGCGGTCTGGGGGCTTGATATGGTTGGGCCTTTTAAACGGTCCAAGGATAAGAAGACCCACCTCTTGGTGGCCATTGACAAATTCACGAAGTGGGTGGAGGCTGAGCCAGTTAGTAAGTGCGATGCAGCCACGGCGGTTCAATTTATGAAAAAGGTGATTTTCCGCTTCGGTTTTCCGCACAGCATCATAACTGACAATGGCACCAATTTATCCAAGGGCGCTATGGAAGAATTTTGTCAACGAGAGCATATCCGACTTGATGTTTCCTCAGTGGCTCATCCCCAATCCAATGGTCAAGCTGAGAGAGCTAACCAGGAGATTCTGAAGGGCATCAAGCCCCGGCTTTTGGTCCCTTTGCAGCGGACGCCGGGTTGTTGGGTGGAGGAGTTGCCCTCCGTCTTATGGAGCATCAACACTACTCCTAACAGGTCTACAGGCTTCACGCCTTTCTTCATGGTTTATGGAGCAGAAGCAGTCCTCCCCAGCGACATCCGTCACGATTCACCTCGTGTGGCGGCTTATGTTGAGACGGATAATGAACAGGCACGCCAAGATGCTCTGGACTTGTTGGACGAACAGCGTGATGTGGCAGCAGCCCGTTCAGCGATTTACCAACAAGACCTGCGCCGTTATCATAGCCGCCGGGTCAAATCCCGGGTCTTCCAGGAAGGCGACCTTGTGCTCCGGCTCATCCAGGATCAAACAGATGCACACAAGTTATCCCCACCTTGGGAAGGGCCCTTTGTGGTCAGTAAGAACTTGCACAACGGGTCATATTACCTCATTGATATTCGGGAACATAAAGATTCGCGTAAATCTGAGGAGGAAACCCGTCGGCCATGGAATATAGCTCAGCTTCGGCCTTACTACACTTGAGCTACCGGCTCTCGTGGTGTACATATTTATCTCAGACATGTATATATTATGATAAGCAATAAAGCAGGACCTCTGTCCTTTTTTCTCCTCCAATTATGCGTGTGTTATTTTTTACATGCTGGTTTAAAGGAGGATCCGGCTTATGATCGTATTTAAGTCTAGCCGTACGCAGTAAGGTCACTTGGGGGCTTCCTGTTCAAACATGGGTCGTATTCGAACCAAAGAGAACATAGCTGTCGATACCCACTTGATTGGCAAAGTGCCGAGCTCATTGGGAGGTTACCTTTGGTCATATTTGAATCATGGCTTAACCCCTCTGAGAACCGACGTGGATCGTATCCGAATCAGCGTCGTTAAACAATTTTAAGAATCACTTGGGGGCTTCCTGTTCAAACATGGGTCGTATTCGAACCAAAGAGAACATAGCTGTCGGTACCCTCTTGATTGGCATCGCCACACCCACTGGGGGCTATATGATCGTATCCGAATCTTGGCTTAACCCCTTTGGGCCGGGTCTCTGGTCGTATTCGAACCGGAAGCCCCTAAGTTCTGATTTATCACAAGTTTACTCTGGTTATGACAAGGTGTGCATGGCCGGGTTTCACTTACCGGCTTAACTTTGGTTTACAGTGTTAGTTGAACATCATGGGTATTTTCAAGGCAAGTAAATCGGAGTTAAGGTACCAACCTTACTACCCGGGTTATTTAAACCGGAAGTATGCTTACAGGCCGTTAAGTGTGTTATTACGGCTATGTTCAGAGTATAATTAAGGACCAGTCTTTTTTGATTCATATTCCGGGTTATCTATCTCAAACATCTGATTTCCAGGGCGGTAAGCCGCCTCGAGACTTGTGATTTGCCTTTCTATGCAGATATTTAAGGGCACCTTTTTAAGGTTGAGGAAAAACAAAGGGATGACTATGACCCGGAGAAACATCAAAGAGACAAATTCAAAGAGCTTTCACATTAAACGTGCACCATGGCACGACAGGGATAAACTGTTGCACCTATTCTATTACAATAACTCTTCAAGTTTAAAAGGTGGAACAATGTTTGATAACCCGCCAGCTAACTTATGACGCCTGCTGAGTGGAAGTCCCCGGTTCATTTCTGTCTTCTCCTTCGGCTGATCCCAGGACCTCGAAGGTCGATGATTTCCAGTTAATGCCGCTGAGAGCTTCGAACTGGGCTTCTTCGTCAATTAACCCGGCCAGGTCAATCTCCGGGGCGAAGGTGTGCTGACGAGCCGGAGGAATCAGATTGAGAGCTTCATAGCGAGGGGTTGGAATCCTCTGATTCTCCGCGTTGTACCCCGGCTGATACTTGGTTAAGTCAGTGTCATTCCCGATGATGGTGGCCACCGGGCGTACAGCCTTCACACATGCCGCGAAGTCCTTCTGGTCGAAGGCTGAGCCGTCTTCCTTCAAGCTTGGGTAACCCAGGGCGATGTCTGCCGGGTCCAGCTCCGGCAGGAAGGCTTTGGCCCGGCTCAGCGCGGCAATTGCTCCGGCTCTTGCGGAGGCTCGGTGTAGCTCCTGGATCCGCTGCGGCAGAACAGCGAGCCGGCGCAGGACTTCGGCCAGATGGGTTGGCACCTCGTTGGATAGGGCCACCACAGCTAAGGCGCGTTGTGACCCGGTGTAGAGTTGTTCCACCAGGGTGTACACGACCTTTAACTTGGTGACCACGCTCTGGTTGAGGTTGGCACTCCTGGGACCTGTTTAATAAGATCAGATAAGCCGGTGACAAGGATGAATCATAACATTACAGACTTGTTGAAAGCCGGTGAGGCGACTTACCGAAGATCGTCCGCAGTCTGCCAAGCTCTCGTTTAGAAGAGCCTTGGTCTCTTCCTCTGCAACGTCTTCTGGAAGATCATTGCGGCTGTGCCTCTGCGGGTCATCCTTTCGCCCGGTGTACTCACACATTAAGCCGGGGTGGCGGCTCAATGGGATCACCCGCCATGAGATCCAGACCCGGACCAGGTCAATTCCGTTCAGACCGTTGCCTAACAGGGCCTTGATCTTATTGATCGTTGGAAGCAGAGGCTGGCGTTCCGCGGCAGTCAGTTTGTCGGATAGCGGATGAGTCGGCTCTAGGCGCGTTGGGCGAAAGCCGGGCAGCGGGTTCTCGTCAGCCGGGGATGTATCTTGACAGTAGAACCATGTCATATTCCAGTCCTTAGGGTGGCTCGGCGGCTCTGCGTAAGGAAACAGACAGTCCCTACGCCGCTGGATGGAGATGCCGCCTAACTCTAGACTTGGCCCGTTGGCACATTCATTTTGGCGGTTTAAATAAAACAGCTCTCTGAAGAGCAGCAGACTCGGCTCTTCTCCAAGATACACTTCACAAAAGACTTGGAAATTGCAGATGTTGGATACGGAGTTGGGTCCTATATCCTGAGGCCGAAGGTCAAAGAAGTTGAGCACGTCCCTGAAGAACTTTGAGCCGGGCGGTGCGAAGCCCCGGCTCATATGGTCCGCAAAGATCACTACCTCCCCATCTCTCGGCTGTGGTCTTTCTTCTGACGGATCAGGGGCACGGTAGGACATCACTTCCTTCTTAGGCAAATATCCGGACTTAACGAAGTTGGCCAGGGTCTCGTCAGTGACGTTGGATCTCATCCAGTTGCAAGTGATGGGAGCCTTGGGAGGCATGGTGAAGGATGGTGGTCTATGATAAAGAGAAAAATATCCGGGTTAATTATAAGCCGGAGTTCTATCGTTCAAACTAAGGTAGCGGCTTATGAAGGGGACTAATGATATATATTCAGATACGGTGGATTATTTAAGTCGTAGGAGCATTCAGAGTAAGTTGGTCATCTACGGCTTACCACAGTTAAGCCGGAGGATTCTACGGAGCATAGTTTTCTTTAAACCGGAAAGTTCTATGGCGCATGTTTTCTTTAAACCGGAGATGTAAGCCGCCAAGATTCAAGGGCTGCAGTTTTTACTAAGTGTGGTAAAACAGGTTTCACATATTGCAGTAACTTTTTTGGATCAAGATGGTCGGGTGAAATGAAAATTTTCTAGACCTAAAAAACAGAAGCAGGAGAAGTTCTTGAGGTTGAACATGGTTCTTATGCAGTAAAAAGAGGGTTTTTTGCAGGTGAAATGTATCTCAAACATCTACCGCACTAACTCTATGCGAGGTTAAAGATCAACCGAGTGCGGTGACTACGAGAGCTACTGAGGTTTGCGGCAATGGTGATGAACGCGAAGAACACAAGACGAACCCTTAAAGTAGATCTATCTGACAGGGCAAAGGAGACTCACCGGAGTTGGAAAGAGCGGAGGTCGCTGCCGTGAATCTGGTCTGAATCAGGGTGATGCAGCGGCGGGGTTGATGAAGACCAGGGGGGCGACGGCGGCGGCAGTGGCGGAGCTCGGGCAGAGGAGCGACGGCGCGAGGAGGAAGAAAGAGAGCGTGAGAAAGAGAGTGTTGGGCCGGCCTATTTATAAGGCAGAGTCATAAGTGGGCGCGAGATTCAAGGAGACCATGGCGTGGTTATCTCCCCCTCACGACGCCTCGATTTTCGGAATGACAGTAAAAGCAAAGATCCGTTGCGGATCTGGCGGAGTAAAAAACGGACTTAATGGAGGATGACGTCACGGCGGATTATCCGGAGTCCAGAGGA
Source organism: Triticum aestivum (assembly GCF_018294505.1). NCBI lineage: Eukaryota > Viridiplantae > Streptophyta > Magnoliopsida > Poales > Poaceae > Triticum > Triticum aestivum. Next base: position 440,214,536 of record NC_057811.1, on the reverse strand, counting down.
TGACGTCACTCTGGGTTACGGTCTTCACATGAATGGTAAGCCGGAGATTCTTTTTCTGTCGGCAGATTTGAAGATTGACACGAGCCGGCTCAGGTCAATCTGGGGCCTAATGTTGAGGATATAGACCTTAGAGTCACCTGCCAGGAGGGCCGGGTTACTCTAATGGTCATTGCCAGAAGCCCGGAGCTAAGTTTCAAGATGATGGGCCAGAGATGGGCTGAGACCCGGATATAGCTTAAAGCCCGTAGTTACAATTATTGTTATAGTAGACTTGTAGTGTAAGGCAAGTATTGTTTAGAGTCCGAGCCGGACGCTCTTATGAGCCGGCTGGGACTCTAAGGGCTGCTGGGCGTCAGCCTCCCTATATAAAGGGACGACCCGGCAGCGGTTTAAGGGGGACAACCAGATCGAGAGCCGGGCATAGCTGTTTAGCTCCCTGGCGATCGTAACCCTAATCAATATCACCTCAACTGGACGTAGGCTTTTACCTTCACCGTAAGGGGCCGAACCAGTATAAACCCTCGTGTTCCTTGTCTCGCATAACCCCTTCAAGCTTCCTAGTTGCGATGGCTCCACGACTAAGTCCCAGCTTGAGGACATCTGCCGTGACAATTCCACGACACCTTCCGAACCAGAAAGTAGCGCAGCGCGGGAAGATTTTCCTGTGGTGTGTACACCGACTGGGGAGGAAGTTAATGATGATGATCATGAAGCTTCGGATCAAGTTACTGCTGAACTTCGTAGGCCCACAAGGACACGTACCGCACCAGAGTGGTACGGCAACCCTGTCCTGGAAATCATGTTGTTAGGCAATGGTAAACCTTCGAACTATGAAGAAGCGATGGCGGGCCCGGATTCCGACAAATGGCTAGAAGCTATGAAATCCGAGATAGGATCCATGTATGAAAACGAAGTATGGACTTTGACTGACTTGCCCGATGATCGGCGAGCCATAGAAAATAAATGGATCTTTAAGAAGAAGACAGACGCGGATGGTAATGTGACCATCTATAAGGCTCGACTTGTCGCTAAGGGTTATGGGCAAGTTCAAGGGGTTGACTACGATGAGACTTTCCCACCCGTAGCGAAGCTGAAGTCCGTCTGAATCATGTTAGCAATTGCCGCATTCTATGATTATGAGATATGGCAAATGGACGTCAAAACGGCATTCCTTAATGGCTTCCTTAAGGAAGAATTGTATATGATGCAGCCGGAAGGTTTTGTCGATCCTAAGAATGCTGACAAAGTATGCAAGCTCCAGCGCTCAATCTATGGGCTGGTGCAAGCATCTCGGAGTTGGAACATTCGCTTTGATGAGATGATCAAAGCGTTTGGGTTTACACAGACTTATGGAGAAGCCTGTGTTTACAAGAAAGTGAGTGGGAGCTCTGTAGCATTTCTCATATTATATGTGGATGACATACTATTGATGGGAAATGATATAGAATTCTTGGAAAGTATAAAGGCCTATTTGAATAAGTGTTTTTCAATGAAGGACCTTGGAGAAGCTGCTTATATATTAGGCATCAAGATCTATAGAGATAGATCAAGACGCCTCATTGGTCTTTCACAGAGTACGTACCTTGACAAGATATTGAAGAAGTTCAATATGGATCAGTCCAAGAAGGGGTTCTTGCCTGTATTGCAAGGTGTGCAATTGAGCACGGCTCAATGCCCGACCACGGCGGAAGATATAGAAAAGATGAGTGTCATCCCCTATGCCTCGGCCATAGGGTCTATTATGTATGCCATGCTGTGTACCAGACCTGATGTAAACCTTGCCGTAAATTTGGTAGGAAGGTACCAAAGTAATCCCGGCATGGAACACTGGACAGCGGTCAAGAATATCCTGAAGTACCTGAAGAGGACTAAGGATATGTTTCTCATTTATGGAGGTGACGAAGAGCTCGTCGTAAAGGGTTAAGTCGAGGCTAGCTTCGACACAAATCTGGATGACTCGAAGCCACAAACCGGATACGTGTATATTTTGAATGGAGGAGCAGTAAGCTGGTGCAGTTGCAAGCAAAGCGTCGTGGCGGGATCTACATGTGAAGCGGAGTACATGGCGGCCTCAGAGGCAGCACAGGAAGCAGTCTGGATAAAGGAGTTCATTACCGACCTAGGGGTGATTCCCAATGCGTCGGGCCCGATGACTCTTCTGTGACAACACTGGAGCTATTGCCCTTGCCAAGGAGCCCAGGTTTCACAGGAAGACCAGGCATATCAAGCGTCGCTTCAACTCCATTCGTGAAAGTGTTCAAAATGGAGACATAGATATTTGTAAAGTACATACGGATCTGAATGTGGCAGATCCGTTGACTAAACCTCTCCCTAGAGCAAAACATGATCAACACCAGGACGCTATGGGTGTTCGATTCATCACAATGTAACTAGATTATTGACTCTAGTGCAAGTGGGAGACTGTTGGAAATATGCCCTAGAGGCAATAATAAATGGTTATTATTATATTTCTTTGTTCATGATAATTGTCTATTGTTCATGCTATAATTGTGTTATCCGGAAATCGTAATACATGTGTGAATACATAGACCATAACGTGTCCCTAGTAAGCCTCTAGTTGACTAGCTCGTTGATCAAAAGATAGTCATGGTTTCCTGACTATGGACATTGGATGTCGTTGATAACGGGATCACATCATTAGGAGAATGATGTGATGGACAAGACCCAATCCTAAGCATAGCTCAAAGATCGTGTAGTTCGTTTGCTAGAGCTTTTCCAATGTCAAGTATCTTTTCCTTAGACCATGAGATCGTGCAACTCCCGGATGCCGTAGGAGTGCTTTGGGTGCACCAAACGTCACAACGTAACTGGGTGACTATAAAGGTACACTACGGGTATCTCCGAAAGTGTCTGTTGGGTTGGCACGGATCGAGACTGGGATTTGTCACTCCATGTGACGGAGAGGTATCTCTGGGCCCACTCGGTAGTGCATCATCATAATGATCTCAATGTGACTAAGGAGTTAGTCACGGGATCATGCATTACGGTACGAGTAAAGAGACTTGTCGGTAACGAGATTGAACAAGGTATTGGGATACCGACGATCGAATCTCGGGCAAGTAACATACCGATTGACAAAGGGAATTGTGTACGGGATTGATTGAATCCTCGACATCGTGGTTCATCCGATGAGATAATCGTGGAACATGTGGGAACCAACATGGGTATCCAGATCCCGCTGTTGGTTATTGACCGGAGAGGCGTCTCGGTCATGTCTGCATGTCTCCCGAACCCGTAGGGTCTACACACTTAAGGTTCGGTGACGCTAGGGTTGTAGAGATATGAGTATGCGGAAACCCGAAAGTTATTCGGAGTCCCGGATGAGATCCGGACGTCACGAGGAGTTCCGTAATGGTCCGGAGGTGAAGAATTATATATAGGAAGTCCAGTTTTGGCCACCGGGAAAGTTTCGGGGGTTATCGGTATTGTACCGGAACCACCGGAAGGGTCCCGGGGGTCCACCGGGTGGGGCCACCTATCCCGGAGGGCCCCATGGGCTGAAGTGGGAAGGGAACCAGCCCTTAGTGGGCTGGGGCGCCCCCCATGGGCCTCCCCCCTGCGCCTAGGGTTGGAAACCCTAGGGTGGGGGGCGCCCCACTTGACTTGGGGGGGAAGTTTCCCCCCCTTGGCCGCAGCCCCCCCCCCATAGATGGGTTCCAGGCCGGCGCCCCCCCCCCTCCCAGGGGGCCTATATATAGTGGGGGGGAGAGAGGGCAGCAACACCACAGCCCCTGGCGCCTCCCTCTCCCCCTGCAACACCTCTCCCTCTCGCAGAAGCTTGGCGAAGCCCTGCCGAGATCCCGCTACATCCACCACCACGCCGTCGTGCTGCTGGATCTCCATCAACCTCAACTTCCCCCTTGCTGGATCGGTGATTTGGATCACGGCGAGTACGACTCCATCAACCCCGTTCATTGAAACGCTTCCGCTCGCGATCTATAAGGGTATGTAGATGCACTCCTTTCCCCTCGTTGCTAGTATACTCCATAGATGGATCTTGGTGATGCGTAGGAAATTTTAAAATTCTGCTACGATCCCCAACACATACCTCCCCCCCATGCTGCCACCTCCCACGTCGCCGCCGGGCCACTGAAGCTTCCACCCCCACCCTGACATCGCAGCGAGCACGAATTCTCCCCCCGCGGCCCCAGTCACCTCCTTCGTCCGACGCCGCCACGCTCGTTGGACGCCGCCAGGCCAGCTACCTGGTCCACGGGAGGAGCGCGTGTCTTCGCCGGCCAGCTTCTTTGACGATGCCCGCAAATTGTTCGACAGTTTGCCCCAAGGTACAAATGGAATCCGCCGACGAGTTCTTTTTCCACAATTTTCTCAGCGACTCCGACAATTCCTCATTCGATGATGAGGATATGGTGGCTGCTGTGTTGGTCCATGACCACCTTAATATGCAGCGGCCGTTGTTCCGGGGCTCGATCTCGGGGCACACTCCAGCGTTGAATCGCAACCGAGAGAGCGGCAATTTCCTTCTTTGGAAGGACTACTTTGACACAACCAACCCGTTGTTCAAACATCACCAATTCCGGCGGCGTTATTGTATGGCTAGACATGTTTTCGATCGTATTTTAGAGGGGTGATGGAATACGATAAGTATTTCGAGTGCAAGGAGGGTGCCCTTGGAAAGATTGGATTCTCATCTTATCAGAAAATGCATAGCAGCTATCCGGATGGTCGCATACAGAGTGCCCGGTGATTTGGTTGAGCATACGTGGACTCATGTTGGCAACGAATAGATGTATTTTTTAATGTATTTGAGACAATTTATTTTTTATTCGGCTTGTAAACTATGATATATTTCTTGGATTGTGAAACTATACTATTTTTGTTTGCTTGTGAAACTATACAAAATATGTGTATATTTGTTGAGAAACGACGGCAAGCCGGTCCCGCGGGCAAATATAGAACAGCGGTTTAAACGCTCTGCCGATCCAAATAAAAAAAAGACGGACGTCGAACGGGCGGTCGACCCACGATCTGTTTGAGCGGCGCGTTGGAGTTGCTCTTAGGATGCAAAGTTTGCGGATTTGGTTGCTTGCCGGACATCAAGTGCCACCGGCCGGCGAGCCACCACCATTCTCTCCGCTACCGAACCGTTGCATGGTTACCTCTTCCTTTTCAAAATGAAGAAAAACCGGAGCTCTCGGCAACCTCGCGCAAAGCCGTCGTCTTTCACCGACCCATGGGACCAGAGGACGCCGAGCCCCACCGGCCATGGATCCAAACGGCAAAGCCCTCCCTGGCGGCCACGGGAAAGCCTCCCTGGCGTCTCTCTGCCACCTTTCCCTCCTCCCATGGTTTTGGCACAGATTCCCAGCGCTGCCAAAAGCAAACAAACTCCCATGACCCTCCCGCCATTACTCACGACCACCGACGCGCCAGCCCCGCCGCTCCCACTGACAAGCAGGCCATGTCTCCATCGATATTGCTCTAGGCTCTCCTGGCCTGCGCAGCTTTTTTTTTGCGCAGCTTATACTTACACATGCATGCTGCTGCTACTAGGCTTCTAGCTCGCAGGGTCACGAGCCGCACAGTTCACTTCAGTCGCCAGTGAGCTCCACCGCCCGGCCCCCGACGAAGCTAGCAGCATCTCTCGGGAACGACGATGGGGCTGCCTGCCATCTTCGCGGTGGCCGTGATGGTCGCGATCGTCATGGTGGCGTCGCCGTGCGCGGAGGCGAAGACGACGATCGAGCCGTGCTCGGGGTCGGACTCCTGCCCGGCGCTGCTGGGCTACACGCTCTACGCCGACATGAAGGTCTCCGAGGTGGCCGCGCTCTTCGCCGCCGACCCCTCGGCCCTCCTCGCCGCCAACGCGCTCGACTTCGCCGCCCCGGGCGCCGCGCACCGCATCCTGCCCATGGGCCTCTTCCTCCGCGTGCCCACGGCCTGCGCCTGCGCCGACGGCGTCCGCAAGTCCGTCGCCGTCCGCTACGCCGCGCGCCCCGCCGACACGCTCGCCACCGTCGCCGACGTCGTCTTCGCGGGGCTCGCGTCCGCCGACCAGATCCGCGGCGCCAACGGCCTCGCCGACGCCGACGCCGACGCGCCGCTCGACGCGGGCCAGCGGCTCGTCGTGCCGCTCCCCTGCGTCTGCTTCAACTCCTCCGACAGCAACCTCCCCGCGGTGTACCTCTCCTACGTGGTGCAGGTCGGCGACACCGTGCCCGCCATCGCGGCCGCCTACGAGACCACCGTCACGGACATCATGAACGTGAACGCCATGGGCAGCCCCGTCGCCGCGCCGGGCGACATCCTCGCCATCCCATTGCCAGGTAAGTACTACGCGTGATCAAACTGCTGCTCTTTTCTTCAACGTACGTGCGACACACATTTTACATTCAGTAGGCCTGTCAGTGTTCTCGGTCAGATCGTTGTGCTGCATTGCTTTGAAACGGAATGTAGTGTGAACTTGAAGTGGCCTCAATTTTCTAGTAACTATGAGAGTCATGTGCCCACCGAAGTTCTGTTAAGGCACTGATGCACACATACAGTAGAGCAGAGTTTTTATTTATTTGGTACTTTCAGTTAACTATCACTGCTTGGGAAAGGCCGAATTGTATACTATTACTACCTCCGATTCATATTACTTGTCGCTCAAATGGATATATCTTAGCAGTTGATTGATACGGACCTTCGAGCCGCGAATAAGAGATTCACTAGCACATTGTTCAGTATATGATGAACTGCTCATCTATCCCATTTCAATCATGTTTGAGGTTCAAAAGTGTGTATCCATGGCATAACATAAGCAACCTATTACGCAGTGTACTCAATTCTTCAAGTTGCATCTCTGTTTTTGTATGCTCTGCTTTTGTCTATTACCAATTCTCCGACCCCACAGCTTAACATAACTTTGTTTGCTCTTTTCTGAACATCAGCATTTGCTTAATCTTTTTTTCTGATGATGGTCATCCTTTATCTTTATGTCCAGCATGTGCATCATCATTTCCAAAGACTGCTTCAGACCATGGACTGCTTGTGGCAAATGGAACCTATGCACTTACCGCAGGCAACTGCGTGCAGTGCAGCTGTGGGCCGGGCAATCTCAAGTAAAACTCAGCTTAAATCTTTTTTAGTTCACAAAAAGCAGCATTACTGATGAAATATAATATGGATCATAACCCCTATCTTTCCTTCGGTGCCAGTTTATATTGCACCCCAGCTTCACTGTCCAGATCATGCCCGAGCACGCAGTGCAGTAACAGCAATGTGTTGCTCGGCAACGCGAGCACCCACGCGACGAGTGCGGGCTGCAACGTTTCATCGTGCAGCTATGGAGGTTTTGTGAATGGGACTATTACAACTCTGTAAGCAATGTGTTTCGGAACAGTTTTGGGTTTATTGCTGTTTTCTGCAATCAAGATTGATGTATCCTACTTTTTCATGTACAGGCTGGACACTGGTCTTCAACCGACATGCCCAGGTAACTCTTGTTGCTGTAATCATCTGTCTTCAGATTCAGACCCAAGGCTGTGGCAGCAATCCATTCATCCCTTGTAGACTCCGCACAAACCATTTTTCGAATGTAGGAGCACTGCGCACAAACTCTCTTCTTCTTAATAAATGGATGAGACAAATCTTTTGCCTCCGTTTCAAAAAATAAATAAATCGCAATTTGGCAAGACTTGCATTTTTTGTAAGAGAAAGAAGAGAAGGCTTCCATTCTTCATTCTGAACCTGAACACTGCATCCAAGTGACACTGCCCTTTGAAAGCATCCACTGCAGTGTGCAAACCGTGTCACCAGAATCTACCTACAGTCAATAGATACAGAAAACTTCACAATTTGTATGGCAGTGTGCAAACTGCATCATTAGTATATACACAGAAAAGAGCAAGTGTTGCAACTAAATTTATAGCTTCTGTCGCACACTGACCCCGGCTACATGCAGTTGCATCATTGAAATAGCCGACATTATACTTTCAGAAAGAAAAAAAAATACAGCAAAGATTTATCTCTGAATGAAGTTCAGAATCCTAAACAGGACACCTGAAAACCCACAAGACCTTCAAACTGAAACACCGGAAACAATACACTTGTTTGATCTATGTTCCATGCTATTAAATTTTACTACGTAGTGTAGCTCATTCGGTCAGCATAGCCAATATTACTTTGATATGGTATCTCCTGTTTCTGACAGTTCATTCGGTGCAGGACCGCACCAAGTTCCTCTGCTAACAGACCCACCGACGACGGTGAACCGCGACTACTCGACCTCTCTTGCCCCGCTATCTGCGCCCGTGCCCGCAGAAGCGGGCGGCGTCATGGCGGAGCCCCCGCCGAAGTCGTCGGAGCACGGAGGGTCCTTCACGCTCCCCAAGGTTTCTCCGACGCATGGCCCCGCCGGAAGCGTCTCAAAGGCACCACCCCCTCCGATGAGCAAACCGCAGCGAATCCTATCCGGGTTCATCTTGTGCCTACTTCTCCAGTACTTCCATGTGTGAATCGCACCATTTCAAGAAATTCTTTTGAGCTGTATTTTCTGTAACTGTAAACAACTGGTAGTAGTAGCATCATTTTGTGAGGTAAGTGGACAGTATGATGACGGCCATGTTTTTGCATGCAGCTCCTTGTTCTTTCGAGGGGCATCATCACGTTCACGTGTGACTTTATCTCATGGAGACGAGATCTCCCAGTTGTTGTTGTGTGTAAGCAGCATCTAGGAGGATATGTTTTGCGGCCTTTCGCACGCACTGATCGGCCACCGGGTAATGATCATGTTTTTTTGCCAAGGAAACGAGAGCGCTTTATTGTTTTGATTGATTAACCAGCGCCCAAGGAGGAGGTACATGTATGCACTTGGACCATCAAGAGGCGCAGATCAGTTTAAACCCCATGAAGATCACACTTGTTTCTAGATCGATGTACTACTAGCAGCCATGCATGCATGCATGCATGGGCGTGCTTCTTTTCGTGGGGCGGCGAGGCCATCTTCGCCGGCTTCATCAGAAAAGATAAATTCTCAGTGTATGCACTGATTGCGCCACTACAAAGCAGTGGTTCTAGAGGAGTCATGCATGTGCTGTTTGCTTTCTTGATCTCCCTCTTTTGTTTTTCTTCTTCTCCTTCTCTTTGACGCTTTGACTTCACCTTTGGGACCAGCCAAATCCCCCACCCCTACTGTCTAGCGGATCGAGCTTCCGACGCTTTAACATGGAGCTTTCAGCTGAGCACATTTTCATCATGGAAACGTAGTACCAAATGGATGTACTGGTGGGCGGTGTGTCACGTTGTGATCTGCACATTTGCGTGGCCAAATCAAGCCGGGGAAAACGGCACGATACACTGCACATCCCAACCGACGAACGAATCCGCCGGGAATAGGACCGTAGCGGTAGCTAGCTAGGAGGACCACCTCGCCACCGTACCATCAGGCCGGCCGGCACAAGTGAAATGCCATTGCTCTTTCTGTGCAACCCGATGCACGTCTCCAGGCCAAACATCGAGCATCTCCACGAGCATCACAAGTTGTGTTGTTGACCCCTGTAGTGTAGCGCCCCTTCAGAACCGAATGGATCCTGTGACGAAATTTCCTCCTGCGAACTGTCGATGCATGCATGCATGCATGCATGGCCGCTCCAGCAGATCGGAATAAAAACCGGTGACACGCAAGGAATATCCAACGGTGCAGGGCGGTCTTTCTGCGGAGAGAATAATGCCGCTTACTGCTGTAGGATGTCTCGCCACTTATGCTAAAGGGCGTGATAAGCACGCTTTGGGTTAGAAGATGGGGGTGATTTGGCTTATCGCCTAGAGATGCTGATGCCGCCTCCACACGGGCGTGCGTGGTCGCTATCCAGATCTGGTAATGGTTGCCATGCCATCCATCCCTCGCTCCAGAAGCCGGTCAACAGTTGTCCACCCCTTTTTTCATCTTTGTAGCCTCCTCCTAGTACTAGTATTTCTTGACGCTACAAACCTACTCCCTCTGTTTTTAAATATAATTGTTTTTTAGAGATTCCAATAAGAGACTACATACGAAGCAAAATGAGTGAATCTACACTCTAAACTACGTCTACAGGGGTGGATCCAGAACAAAAATGTCCCGGTGTCCATGTGCACATCATATATATAAGGATGGACATCAAGCAGTAATATATATAAAATAACACACCCAACAACACAAATTATATGGCAACGAGATTTCTTACCAAAATAAATAAACCGCTTCACTTCCACTTGAATATGGTGGAGCTGGAGGATCAACCGGTTCATGTGATGGGTTAGCTATATCATCTTGTGCCCAAGTCTTCATTTTTAAGAAACTTTTCCATAAATTCTCCTGTGATTAATTACTATTGTGTTAGCAAAAATGTCCGAGTTACATTATTTGTGTTTGTATATGCAAGAATAGAAACAATAAACAAAACATATTGATTGAATGATATGATTAGGGAGTTAAACTTACTCAACAATGTGCTCCTGGTTAGATATGAATCGCAGCGAATTGTTCCCAATTGTGATAGCTTTAAATTTTATGATCCCAGCCATATGATTAGAAAAATAGAAATTAAAAAAATGAAATTTCTACACACAGTTAGGATTTCAGATTTGAGAGAGATCGGCAATTACCAAGTGCTGAGTTGAGAGTTAAGACGTACCACAAATTTCCAACGATCTGTGAGCGGGCGAGGGTAGAGGCGGCCGGCTAGCGATGCTTAAACAATGGCGACTGCCGACTGGGCGGAGCAGCGGCTGGTCGTGCAACGGAGAAGGGAAAGGGGCAAGCACGGGCTGAGGCGCAGAAGCCGAGCGGAGGAGCAACTCGACAGGCGCACGTACAGGTAAGGTACGGCCGTATTGGGGATCGATTAATCAAAGATCGATAGCTTTTTTTTCACACGCGCACGTACAGGAACCAGGGATCGATTAATCTTTTTTTTTTTGAGCGGTAGGGATCGATTAATCGATCGATCAGGAGTGGACATCTACGTATGGGCTGCATTGCCTCGCTTGTGTAGTTCTGTTTTGTGTATCGCTGGGCTGGCCGGTGTCCAGGCCCAAAAGTTACCGGTGTCCAACCCAAAAATCTGGACATTGTACAAGGTAAAGATGTATCTTACCCGGTGCCAACGACACCGGATGGCCTAATGTGGCTCCGCCCCTGTACGTGTATATACATCTGTATGTAGTTCATAGTGAAATCTCTAGAAAGATTTATATTTAGGAACCGAGGGAGTAGGTTAGTAGTAGATGTCAACCAAAAAAAACCTAGGTAAGTAGTACTCCTGTGTGCAATTTTGCTATGAACAAATTCAGACACGCCCACACGAGCTAGTGTCTAGTGGTGTATTGGTTACGCCAAGTCCGATCAACTCCCTGAGTCGCGATCGAACGTACGTGCAGATGCTCACCGTTCAGCCGGCCCCTGTCCCGTCGATTGCCTGTTACGTGCCCAAGCCCAACTCGACGGCACTAGCACTACACTCCACTCCGCCACCTTTGCTTTGTGTGCTTGACCTGACCGGCACCGCACCGCACGTACGTGCCTCGGTCGACTGGCCGGCGCCGGAGCCCTAGGGTTTCGTGCTGCGCCGCCGTGCTTCACCCATCCATCCATCGACCCCTTGCCGCTCTCGCTTTGACAGGTCGCGCATGCACCGTCGCCTCGCGCCCTACTATTTCCCCAGCCGATCTCCCGTCACCGAAAAGCGCCAGAAAGCACCTTCACCGGCTCCGAGTTTCAAAGGAAATCACTGTGCCATTGATCGACGGGCCACGCCACTAGCTACATCGCGTCCCGTACCAGTCCGGCCTCGACGTCGATGTGTCTAGCGCAGCCTCAGTGGTCACCTGACACGACGACGCGAGAGGCCATGGTAGTAGTATATTTCGTTTCGTTCTCGGTGCCTAGCTAGCTAGGGCTGGGCTAGCACTCATGGTGGGAGCAGCATGCGCTGGATCGAGCTTGCACCGTACGCACGTCCCCGTCTCACGTCTGATGTTGGCCTAACCTTGTAGTGACAACTGATACCAAGGCTAATAGCTCGGTTCAATCGGTCACATTTCCCATCACGAGAGAAGAAGAAGAAGTACGTTCTGCCCAATATCCTTTGCCGGCTACAAGTGTAGACTAGAATACAACAACTCTAGCTAGTGCTGGCAAATGCGCGCTTCCGCTGCCGAGATCGCGACGAGCCGTCCAATGGAGACTCGTTACGCCGGCGGGGGCTCCGAAATTCCGATCTCCACTATGATTATAAACAAGCATAGCAGCCCATTTCCCGCGGTCACGTATGCCGTCGCTTTTCCCCTGCTTCGTGCACCCGCATTGCGTTATTTCCCATAAACGGGTTTCCCTTTCCACCGTCTATAAAACCGTATACTTTCTTATCGCTTGAGTCCTCGGCGTTTCAAGAAAAGGGAAATCGGCGTTGTGTTTCCTTCACCTATGCATTTTATGTTATGTGCATCGGAATTTTTTGGCACCACAGTAAAAATGGGAGTGATTTTCCTTTTCACCATCTATCAAAAAGCGTGTGTTTTCTTATCGTTTTGAGTCCTCGGCATCTCCCAAAATAAAAATCAGAGTTATATTTCCTTCACCTATGCATTTGATGTTATGTTATGTGTTTTTCTTCCGAGTGGAACATCATTATCTCATTGGTCCTTGATACTTTGATAGGGATCGTCCAGTGGCCATTACCTATCTCTTATAGTAGTTTTTTAAAAGTAAGAAAACACTCTGGTTAAAGCGTAGAACAGGGCAAAAGAGATGAGGCGAGCACGGGGTTAACAGAGTGGAGGCTCAACTACGAGCGTACGTACACAAACGTACGGACCAAAACGTCCTGCTTTCATCCGTGCGTGTGTGTCTGCAACTGGGCTGGTCGCATGGCATATACGGCTTCTTGTACCCGCTGACAATGCGACGATCACTTAAACAATAGTTTTGCCTAAAAAAAACTTAAACAATAGTTACGTTGATTAAAAAACACCTAAACAATGGTTACGGGCGCCGGCGACTTTCAAGAGAGAGAAAACGATGACGAATCGATCGGCTCCTAGTTCCTTGGGTCTTGGGCTACCGAATTAGTTCAACTCGCACTTGATTACTTTTATTATTTGACAATCGGAAGTTTAATTATTTCTGAGCCCAATCGATTGAGGCCTATCACGTCACTCGATACTGCTTATTTTACCACAACATTGCACTTAATTATGCAGTGTTTATAACGTCGCCTGACGTGTCAAGCAATGTAATAATGGCGTCCTCCACGTACTCGTAGTACAGTATCTAACTGCATAAACAGACCAGGTTCAAGACAAGATTTGTTGGACCAGGTTCGATGCTCTTCAGAGATTGCTCGTTTAACATTTAAAAAATCACGCTTTCGTTTACGTACGGAGGGGTGAACTGTGCAGATCCGTCCTTGACCAAATCAATCAATATATTGATCAACCGGCGCCGCTTAAGCAATACACATGGCCGGTTCAATCCGTACGTTCTAGGACTGCGCATGTCCCCTAAAGAGAAAAGGACTGCGCATGTCTCCCCTCAAATAAAAAAAAGGACTGCGCATGTCAAACACCAATAAATTATGTTTATCAATCAAAATGGTTGTTGATCAGGGCAGCTAATTGTAGCGTGGAGTTTTTACCGGAAAATTGCACTTATGCAATTGTATGGAACCTCCTAGCACACACGTAAAGCAACACAATAAGTTGTAGGGCTCCGCACGTCAAACACCGTCAGATTGAGCTTATACCAGATCAAAATGGTGATGCACGACCGCACGTACGTACGTACGCGTAATTGTCGTATATACACTAGCTGGTGCATGACTTGTATATATCCACTACGTACGCTGTAACCTGTAAGGGGTTCAATGTCGTTTAAAACAAGTAAAAGTGTAATACGTCGCACAAGAAAGTGAGGTAGAATTAGGTGCTGATTTCTGGATACTTTCAAAAGCCATGTACCACTGAGCACTGAAACTGTACTGCTCTCCGTCAGAAAATGACGGAGGTGCCCGCCGTGCATGGTGTGGTATGCGTGTATATCATGCGTTGCGTTGGCCTAGCTTTGCTTCAAGAAAGCCAAGTTGTGGTTCGAATAATAATCAAGAAAGGAAGAAAGAGAGAGGTAGGGTAGGGGAGATAGACATGGAAGATGTGCTTCTGAGCACCAGGCCTGAAGCGAGTGCTGCCTGCTCTCACCTCTTTCTTCACCTCCTCCACTGAAACTTAATGCTGATGAACCCACACCCTGAACGACACGACATGAATGTAGCTACCAGCGGAAAGAAACGCGGTACCTGATATTCTCCTAGGACCCCATGCATCATGATTAACTGGAATATGTGATTGCTTTCATGTCCTGCTGAGACTCGATGGGCATGATCGACAGGAAAGGATTGAAGCGATAAGAGATGTTCGTTCATCTGTTTGGCATAGCATTTTAGCACTGCCGAACTATGTATTCCAATTCGAACTTGTTCAATTTGAGCTGGAAGTTTGCAAAAAAAGAAAAAAGAAAAAAAGACGACAGGGAAGCAGATCAAGACATCAAGTTGTAATAGATAGTAAACCGGGCTGTGACGACTGTGATCGAATTCAACTGTTAATTATACATCGGTCTGTTAATTAATCTAGTACACAAGCATGTGCAAGAATCAGAAGAACAACAAGGCCGAAATCATAGGCAATATGGATGATAGACTAATCATCTACTGCCTCTCAAGCATCTCCGTATCTCTCTGCATCTCTATGTACGTGTAGTGTACATGTGCGTCGTCTCCGGTGGACTGATGGACTCCTCCCTGCTCGCGCGCCGGTGCTCACAGTCGCCATGCGCACGCACGCACGAAGGGCCGCCGGGGCTCGATGATCGATGTGGGTCGATCAGGAGGTGACTCTGGCGCGGGTGCACGGGGCGAAGGAGTAACCGTGCTGCTGCTGGTGGTGGCCGCCGGCCTGCACGTGCACGCGGTGCGAGGAGGAGGAGTGCGAGTGCGCCGTCTCCCGGTCGACGAGCGCGCGCAGGCGGAGGAAGTCGTCGACGGAGCAGGGCAGCCAGAGCGGGCCGGCCGAGTTGTAGCCATACGTGTCCCGGGCCGCCTCCAGCAGGCGCTGGAAGAGCGGGTGGTAGAGGTAGGCGATGGGGATGACGAACCGCTGGAACCCGTCGCCCTGCTGCTCCGCCTGGGCCTGGCCGACCCGCACCGCCAGCCACCCCTTCTTCACCTTCCCCCTCTTCTCCGCCTGGTCCCCTTGCATGATGGTGGCAGCTCCCTCGCCGGCGGTCCAACTGCAGCCGCCCTCTCGCCGTCGCTGCTGCTGGTGGTGGTGCTAAGAGGTCGCTGCTCTACTGCAGGCAGCTAGAGCCAAGGAGCCAATCCAGAGGGGTGTGTGTGTTTGTGTGTGTGGTGCGGTGGTTTTTATAGGACTGCTTCTGCTTGGCTCGTGCGCTGCTGCTTGTACGTATGGCGTCCTTCGCTACGGAACCCGGTCCTCTGGGGCTTCCGTGTCGGGCGATGGATTGTCTGCGTCGCTGACACGCCGGCCCGTCGTAATAATCGGGTTACGGCGTCGGGGTCGCTGGCCGTACTGGACGATTGTCGCGTGCGCGTCAGGGCTCAGTTGCGGTGAGGGGGATAGGTAAGGTGGAGCCGTGGGAGTGGAGGGTGGAGGGATGGCTACGCTGAGGAGGGGGCACGCTGTCGCCGGGCCCGACCGACGGGTGGTGCACAGGTCGTACGTACCTCGTCCTTTGGTCGTGGCGCGGCTGGCCCACGACGGCGGACAGGCCGTGGCCGTGGGAGGTGGAATTGTATTCTTGAGTTGTGTGAGCGAGAGGATTGGCATTTTTGCTGTACGTGACTGCTGCCCCACGGCCACAGGAGATGTTGATGCATGGTGGCAATTAATTGGTCGGGCTCTAGTCTAGCTTTGCTCATCGTCCAACCGTTGGATTGTAGCTGTTGGAGCGACCATCTGGATTAAGTTCCTGTTCAGATTTGGGAACTAGGTTTAGGCAATGTTTCTTTCTTTGTTGGGCCCCTTTCTGCTAGCTGTTTCCGTTCAAGGTCTCAAACAGGGTTTACCGAGTGAACTGCAAAAATCATCGATATTAAAGGCTAGGTTTGCAGAAATCACAATTCTACAGTTTTGTGCCAAAAATCACTAATTCCGAGGCTAATTTTTTTAAAGAAAACACTATTGGATGGCTTAGGTTGTTTTGAACCTGATTATGACAGGTGGATCCCATTTTTGTTGACCTGGCGTAACGGTTCCGGATAAACGTCGTTAGACTTCTTTTGCGCCAAAATCCCTTCTTAAAAAATAGAACAGCCGAGCCACCCCTCCCCGTGCGTGCTGCGCCACTTGCCCCGCCGCCGGCAGCCACTGCCCCCTTCGCCGGCAAGACTGCTCACCTACCTCTACTCCCCCCGGCGCCGGCAAGTAGCAGCAGCTCCACAACGCTTCCCCTGCGTCGGCCGAGCCACGAGCAACAGCAGCTCCACCTGCTACGGCGCGACTGAGCAGCGAGTCGCCTTGGCCGACCTCCGGCGGCGCAACCACCGAGAGCAGCAGCTCTACCGCTCCTCCCCTGCGCCAGAGAGCAGTAGCAGCCCATGCAGACGAGTGACGCGAGCGCCCGGACGTCGCCGCCGTTGAGCAGGAGGAAGAGGCTGTGTCGTAGGCGTCGGGGTCGAACGCGTGGTAGTCCTGGATGTGGATGTGCAACCTCCTGGCGCCGCCCCACGCCCGTTCCTGTTCGGCGCCATCCCTGTCCGCCAATGCACGACCCCAGCGGCACCCTAGTGGCGCACCTGAGCACGACCAGACGAGGTCGTCGACCTGTCTCGGCCGGCCAGACCTCCCCGGCAACCGCAGCGCCAGAGGCCCTCGAGCCCGCCCTGCCGCATTACATCCCCGACCCGCACCACGGCCGGCCATGCCTCCCCGGCAAACTCAGCGCCGGAGGCCCTTGAGCCCGCCCTGCCACACTACATCCCCGACCCGCACGCCGGCCGACCAGACCTCCCCGACCCGCTCCTGCAGTTGCCCATGTGCGGCGGATTGGGCCATGGTGGCAGGCAGCACCACACGCTAGAGAAGAGGGGGAGGAGTCCGACGGCGCGCCACCTCGCCGGCGACGGGATCCATGGCCGGCGTGGTGCTGCTCTCCCAAATCCGAAGGAGCTGATTGCTTTTTCTGTTTTTGATTGAAGGGTGTCCCTGTAAAATTACGTGGACTGTTTGGTAAATGTAGAAAATCCCTCATCTAACGATGTCTAACGTGAACTGTTATGCCACATCACCAGGTGCAGGGCCCGCCTGTCATAATCGTGATTAAAACGAACTAAGCCATCGACTAGTGTTTTTTGCAAAAAATTAGGCTATGAATTAGTGTTTTTTGGCACAAAACTATAGAATTGTGGATTCTGCAACACTAGCCTTCAATGTCGATGTTTTCTGCAATTCACTCGGGTTTACCTTTCGTGGGCTGTATTTCATCTAGGGTTGCAGACATGCTACGTGTGTAAAACGTAGCTTGTTTCTACTACTACTAAAAAAAGGGTGGAGCTTAGTTGTTGTTTTTCTCATGGTCATCATTTATCATGAGCATGCTGTCATCGTGGCTTGTAGGGCTTGCTACATTCATGTATGTCGGAAGTGCCATGGTTATGTCGGTTGTGATACGCTAGAGGGCGTCAATGATTTGATCAATCATAAGAGATACATTATAAAAATCAATTAATCATCAATACCCAAGATCATAATCACATGGATTATTCACAAGATCAAGAAAATGGGGTATATGACACGTAGCTACTACCACAAACCCTCAGCCTCTAAGGCAGGCTTTCCCACGGATCATCATGGGAGCAGCAAGGGTTGATGGAGAGGTTGAATATAAAGGTTCTTCCCCTTCGACACAGGGCCAGATCAGGGCTGAATACCGACAACGTGAAAAATCTATAATAATTTGAGGTGGGATTTGGGGGTATATATAACTAATTGGGCACCGAAGGTGGCCTGGGATCCCCACAGGCCGTACCACCCCTCCCCCTAGGCGCCCTTGTAAGACGGAGGTCTAGAGGGGGTAGGGGGTCTAGGCATTGAGGAGCCCACCAGATGTTGTGCCTTAGTCCATTGGTTTTTTTTTCGGTGAGAAAACACCTCTTGTTTTTCTTTTCTTTTTTAAACATTTTATATAGTGATTTCCTGGAATTCCAAAAACAACAGAAAATAGGAATTGACTCTGGGAACTGAATTAATAGGTTAGTCCAATAAATTTGGCTAAATGTTTCCAATCTATGTTTATATGATAATATAGTACCATGAAACATCAAAAATTATATACACGTTTGGGACGTGTCACTTCTCAGGTTACAACGACGAAAACGTCGGGCGTAGCATGAAACATAAAAAATTATAGCTCTGCTCACCACCACTTCCACAGCAGAGCAGATGCCATGGCCACCCACTGCTACGCACCTCGCTGCCCGATGACCAAGAAGCACATCCACCACCGCCAGTGGAGGCCTGTCGAAGAGCCAACCAAAAAGCCCACCACCTGTGGTCGCCGCTTCGACATCCATCTCCGAACCTCTCCCTGACAGCATGATAAGCGGACTCCACTGGCTGGAGGGGAAGCCAACACATCCCCACCTACCCACAAGGTCCCACCACAAGGCTTTGTCGGAGGGGGGCCATAGCCAGGCAAGCACCGCCGTCGCGGCTGCCCAACGAACATAAACCGGGCCACGTATGAGGCCAGCCCATCCTGGGAAAGGCCGCCCCCTGCACCCAGGCTTGCGCCGAGAGTAACGATTATTTGAAGAATACCATGCATTGGTGGGTGTTGCGGGCTGGACACCTCCACGTAGCACATCCGGAGGGAGCGGCAGCCAGCGCCCCGTCAGATATGGCCTTTCCAGATCATAACAGGGAGCTGCCCAAGGACTGGCAGCTCCGGCCACCTAGCAGCCTCGACCGCGTCAACCACAACCACGGCCGGGCATCTCACACGAACCGCCATCACCAGCATAACCCGCCAAGGGCCACTGTCTCACCATCTTCATGAAATCGGCGCCCCTTGGGAAAAAGGCCGTCACGGCAGGAAGTTACCACCGCGCCCCTCACCAGCACGACGCCCCAGCCCTACAGTACCACCCCGTGCTAGCGCCCCCGCGCGAGGAAGCGAAGCGCCTGCCGCCGTCGACACCGGCCAGGCTTTTCCTAACCACGCCCTCTGATGGCGATGAGAGATGAAAGAGGGAGGGAGGAGGGAGCTCGCCGCGGCGGAGATGGCTCGTCCCCGTCATCTACAGAAGCTACACGGGAGGGTAATTGGAGATAAGGATATGTTCCCAGACAACATATCTAATATGCTGAATTTTTTTTATGGAGTATCTTATATGCAACCTTCAAAGCAGCTTTGCGATATAATTAAGCATCGGTGTGAGGTCTGTTTTAAATCCGCAAGGATCGTCTTCAGTTATGCTCTCAGAACTTCATATTACATCACGACAAGTTTCGGTTCCACTTTACCGTTACTGCAAAATTGTTTATAATATCCAACACTTCGTCACAAAGGTCCGTGAGTTATCTTTGATAGACGATAAAATATTCTTAGGCGTGGAGATGCTAATTATCCCACAAAAAAAAAGAGATTCTAATTAAGGTTGGTGCTGAGCCTTCTAAATTCTAATTAGCCACGACATACAAATTAAGCATAGTGTAAATAATTAGGTTCTTTGGGGCAGAACTAGCTCATCCTGTGCCCGCTTCCTCGCCGGCCGAGGGGCCTACACGGCCGCGCGCTTTGCCAGTTTCGCTCTCTTCTGCCCCGCTTCGGCCGGTGAGCATGCCGGCATGGACATATGGCTGCATGCATGGTGCGGTGCACGCGTCGTGCAACGCAAATCACCAGCCGGATATTTGCTTTGCATGTGCGGCTGGTGAGTGGCACACTCTCACTACTACTACACTGTACCCCACTGCAGCTGCCGCGGCATGGCAAACGAGACCGTCTTTTGTGTGTGCTTGTGTGTGTCATCTCGCATCGATGCCGTCGGCTCTTCGTGAGTAGCTAGCCGGGCAAAGTTTGCACGGCACGTACTACGTACTTCTCCACCGGCTTCTTTTGGGTGGTGGTACCCAAGTGATGAACTGAACGTACCGTACTTTAGTTAGGTTTCAGTTTGCGCGTGATAACTTTGAGTTTGTTTAATTACCAAGTGATCGACGCTCTGTTTTGGTACTTGTTTCGCTCTCGACCCGAGTGAAAAGCGATCCATCCATCGAGCTCGACCGCCACGATAGAAAGCGGAGGCGACGTCGCACGACCAATCAATCAACTTGGTGCGCCCGTAGTATAACTCTTTTCTAGTCCAATCGCGAGTCCGAGTCATTCTACTACTTCACCTACAAGAAACGACACCATCGATCGGCTCGCCTGATTGGCCATTGGAGCAGCTAGCTAGGAAATCCATCGATGAACTTGCGTGCGTGATCACCTTGCGCGAACAGCACGACGATGACGAGATGGATAAGCTAGCGCGTGCATGCAGAAGCAGTGACTCCGTGCGTCAGCAAATCAAGAATGGCATAGCACTAGAGGTTTTGCGCTCGGTGCTTGCTGCCCGCCGGAGCACGGCTCCCGTCCCATCCGTCTCGTCTGTGATTAGCTGATTGAACAAACCGTGTCGATCCGGCCACTAAGTTGTGAACCTACGACAAGCGATGGGACTGCCCGTGTCGCCCTCGCCGATCTTGGGCCAAGAACGTTACCGACCGGTCCGATCATCACGCCATCGGAATGAAAGGAGAAATACGCGTGTTCATACTGCTAGACTGCCTCGCGGCCTCACAGGCACGACGGACATGACCATTTACCACGGCCTGCCTGCACAGGAAACGGCTTCCTGCAGCGGAAATCAGCTGCTGATGCTACCACCACAGCTCGACCAGCCGCGGTTGCTCTCGTGCGTACAGTACGTAGAAAGGCGTTGCGTGGCCGCGAACGATCGAGAAACAATGTTCGTGGAATAATCGTGGTGTAGGAGGCATTCGATGGTACGTGCTCTACTATAGCTTAATAGCCATCTACCTATCCCGGCCGCTTGGCGCTGAGAGCGACGGAGCCAGGGGTGCACGCAACGAACGTCGCCCTGCCCCCATCGAAAGCCACCATCATCGATCCGTATCGGTAGCAGCATCATGATCGTTTGATCGTCACCGGCAAATATTCCTTCCAAAAGCCTCGTTATTGGACTGCATTGGTGGCCGTCACTGTTCTCGCGCTGGTCCCGCGGGCGGGACGGGATGCCGATCGTATACACGCAGCGCTGGCTGGGATGCCATGCAAACACACGCCTGAGTTGGGGCCATGCAAACACACGCCTGGTGCATGCACAAAGGAAAAGCCGAAGGGAGGGAGAGGCTCCGGAGGGCCGGGCCCGGGCGGTAGTAGTGCCCCGGTCCGGGCGAATCGGCCGCCAAATCTCCCGGAAAGAGAAACCCAAGCCCAGCCGCGTATGGAAAAGTCCTACACCTACACTTGCGATATGCCCATATGATAAGGGACACCGCGACAGTGGCGGGCACCGCGCGATGATGCCTGGCCTCTCTCTTTCTTTTCCCGTCGTGGTACGGAGGGGAGATGAGAGACCTTTCGGTCGAGCTGGGGACGCTTTGTTCGCACGCTCACCGGCCTGACAGACATGCCATGGAAGCTTCTACGCCTGGCGCATGTGTTTTTGTATTTATTTTCATGGGATTGGATGTGTGCGTACCTGCATGGTTGGCTCCGGTCGAACCGGCGTCTGCGCCTCTGTCTGTCCATGCAGCCTGAGAGCTGAGAGCACCTGCGTGCTCCGCCTCCGCCTCCTGCTAACTACGGCGTCTGGCCTCCGCATCCGACTTCATCCGGAAGGAATCGAGAATCTCCTGCTGCTCCGCTTGCATATCCCAGTCCTTCCTTAGCGTCCCGCACACCCTCCTCCTCCTCCTCCTCCTCCTCCTCCTTCTCAACCTCACCCTATACTTAACACAAATAAGATGTCAGAGTGAAGGACCTGACTAAAGAGAGGGGAGCAACAAAAGACAACTATGATAATGATACTATCCCTGATCTTCTTGAGTTCTTGACATGAATAACCCTTCTCTTTTGACCATGTCTTCTTGCATTGTGATTGATTTGGGTTGCACTATAGATTTGATTGGGCATAACATAGAGATTATGGGAAAGATAGAGTTGGCTTGATTGGGCATAATATTATTGCTAAAGATGATCTTCATATGAGCCCTCCAGGTCCTACTGACATTGGAGATGAACTCTGTTCTGATGGAGACAATTCTCACATTGATTTGAAGGAGAATACTTCAATAAGTTGAAACAAGTTTTCTCCTCTTAGAAATTGTCAGGCTGCAAGACGACGTACCTGAAAGGATTATTCTGAAATGCCAGAGGGGTTGGTGGAGAAATTAAAAAAAAGTTTTATTAGAGAGAGTGTATTGGATCACTCTCTCGATTTCCTGGGTATTCAGGAAACCATGACGGGCCACTCCTCTAAGAGTGAATTTCACTCTTATGGGGAGGATTTTTTGTTTTAATGGCATTAGGCTCCTACTAGGGGGAAATCTGGAGGTATTTTGGTTGGAGTTAATAAGGATTTTTCTAGAGGTTTTGGATTCTAAACATGAGAATTATTTTGTCATAATACTAGTGTATGATAAAAAAAAAGTGGACCTGACTTGGAATTTAATTACTGTGTATGGAGCTGGTCAACCTGAGAGAAAATTGAATTTCGAGTTGAACTCTCTAGAATATATCATAAAAATACTTTACCTTGTGTGATAGTGGGTGATCTCAGTATTATTAGGAAGAACTCTTAGAAGAATAAGCCGAACACACCTGGTCACTGGAGCTTTGTTTTTAATGCTATAATTGAGCATGGTAGACCTAAAGAGTTACCACTTGGTGACTAGAATTATACCTGGGTAATAATTTAGATGATCCTACATTTGAGAAATTCGGCATAATTTTAATTTTCTCAGATTGGGAAGAGAAATACCCTTTGTCAATGGTTACTTCATTGGAAAGAGAGATATATGATCATACCCCTTTAATACCGGATACTGGGGAAACAAATCATAAACCCGCTCTAATTAGATATGATAATTCTCGTGTACTAATAGAGGATTTAAATGTTGTAGTGGTGAAAGTTTGGAATGCTAGATATTCTGGTCTAACATTGTGATTTGGCAGTAGAAATTGAGAATGCTTAGGAGAAAAGTAAGATGATGGGATAACCATGTTACTCCTTGGTACAGGCTTGATGCTATTAATAAACACTTTGAAC
Source organism: Triticum aestivum (assembly GCF_018294505.1). Taxonomy (NCBI): domain Eukaryota; kingdom Viridiplantae; phylum Streptophyta; class Magnoliopsida; order Poales; family Poaceae; genus Triticum; species Triticum aestivum. The sequence goes on along the minus strand of NC_057811.1, from coordinate 440,191,182 downwards.
TTTTTTGGACTCATTGTTGATGCTAGCCTGGAGTAGAAAGAGCTTAGGGATCAATTAAAAAGATTTTTGAAATAGGAAGAGTTAAAATGGTTGCAAAGATGTAAGGAGAAAGAAATTAAATAAGGGGACTCTAACACTGGATATTATCAAGCTAAGGCCAATAGTAGGAGAAGAAAGAATATTATTACTTCTTTGGACCAGGAAGAAGGGATAATTACAGCCGATGATAATCTTATGAATTACATAACTAGCTTTTACAAAACATTTTAGAAGACCTGATGAATCTAGCATTACACTGAATGTTTATGAGGCCAGTAAAATATCTTAGATTGAAGTTGACCGGCTGACAAGAGATTTTACTATGAAAGAAATTTACAAAGTTGTCTTTTCCGAGGAACATAATAAGAGCCCATGTCCTCATGGTTCCAGGAGCTAATTAAAATAGATTTAAAAGCCACATTAGATGATTTTCTTAGAAATAATTTAAAATTTTCCATGTTGAATTATGGTATCATTACTTTAGTTCGTAAATCTAAAGATGCGAAACAAATCATGCCGTGGTTCTAAATCTGATAGGAAGAGAGGGGAAGTAACGATGCCTGATCTTTCGAGACATAGAGGGTGACACAAGATGATCAGGCCCCTCGATAATGGAGGTACAAATCCTAGTCCTGTCTCTTTGGGAGTGTTTTTGCGTATGATATTGGAATTACAGATGTTCCAAACTTTTACTCAGGCACCAAGGGTAGGCTTATATAGATTATGCCATAACCCTGGGCTACTCTTGGGGAACGTTGCATGTGAAACAAAAAACCTATAGTTTGCGCCTCTGTCTGTCCATGCAGCCTGAGACCTGAGAGCTGTAGCAACGGTGCATACTCCTTTTAGTGAGGGACCTGAGACCTGAGAGCTGTAGCAACGTGGTGTCTCGGCACGACGAACTGTAGCGACGGTGCATACTCAGGGAGAACACTTATACCTTGAAATTTAGTGAGGGATCATCTTATAATGCTACCGCCGAACTAAGCAAAATAAGATGCATAAAAGATAAACATCACATGCAATCAAAATATGTGACATGATATGACCATCATCATCTTGTGCCTTTGATCTCCATCTCCAAAGCACCGTCATGGTTTCCATCGTCACCGGCTTGACACCTTGATCTCCATCATAGCATCTTTGTCGTCTCGCCAACTATTGCTTCTACGACTATCGCTTAGTGATAAAGTAAAGCAATTACATGGCGATTGCATTTCATACAATAAAGCAACAACCATAAGGCTCCTGCCAGTTGCCGATAACTTTTACAAAACATGATCATCTCATACAACAATTTATATCTCATCACGTCTTGACCATATCACATCACAACATGCCCTGCAAAAACAAGTTAGACGTCCTCTACTTTGTTGTTGCAAGTTTTACGTGGCTGCTACGGGCTTCAAGCAAGAACCGTTCTTACCTACGCATCAAAACCACAACGATTTTTCATCAAGTGTGCTGTTTTAACCTTCAACAAGGACCGGGCGTAGTCAAACTCGATTCAACTAAAGTTGGAGAAACTGACACCCGCTAGCCACCTGTGTGCAAAGCACGTCAGTAGAACCAGTCTCATGAACGCGGTCATGTAATGTCGGTCTGGGCCGCTTCATCCAACAATACCGCTGAATCAAAGTAAGACGTTGCTGGTAAGCAGTATGACTATTATCGCCCACAACTCTTTGTGTTCTACTCGTGCATATAACATCTACGCATAAACCTGGTTCTGATACCACTATTGGGGAACGTAGTATTTCAAAAAAATTCCTACGATCACGCAAGATCTATCTAGGAGAAGCATAGCAACGAGCGGGGAGAGTGTGTCCATGTATCCTCGTAGACCGAAAGCGGAAGCGTTTAGTAACGCGGTTGATGTAGTCGAACGTCTTCACGATCCAACCGATCCAAGTACCGAACGTACGGCACCTCCGCGTTCAGCACACGTTCAGCTCGATGACGTCCCTCGAGCTCTTGATCCAGTTGAGGCCTAGGGAGAGTTCCATCAGCACGATGGCGTGGTGACAGTGATGATGATGTTACCGACGTAGGGCTTCACCTAAGCACTACGACGATATGACCGAGGTGTGTAACTATGGAGGGGGCACCGCACACAGCTAAGAAAAGACTTGGTGTGTCTTTGGGGTGCCCCCCTCCCACGTATATAAAGGAGGGGGGAAGAGGAGGCCGGCCCTAGAGGGGGCACGCCAAGGGGGGAGTCCTACTTGGACTCTCGGTCCAAGTAGGATTCCCCCCTTCCTATTCCAACTAGGAGAAGGAGGGAAGGGGGAAGAGGGGATAAGGAAGGAGGGGGGCGCCGCCCCCTCCTATTCCAATTCGGACTAGCCCATGGGAGGGCGCGCGGTGCTACCTCTTGAGCACAATGTTGGTTTTTCCTTGAAGAGGAAAGGGTGATGCAGCAAAGTAGCGTAAGTATTTCCCTCAGTTTTTGAGAACCAAGGTATCAATCCAGTAGGATGCCACGCTCAAGTCCCTCGTACCTACACAAACAAATAAGAACCTTGCAACCAACGCGATAAAGGGGTTGTCAATCCCTTCACGACCACTTGCAAAAGTGAGATCTGATAGAGATGATAAGATAATATTTTTGGTATTTTTATGATAAAGACTAAAAGTAAAGAAATCAAAATAAAGTAGATCGGAAACTTATATGATAGAAAATAGACCCGGGGGCCATAAGTTTCACTAGTGGCTTCTCTCAAGTTAGCATAAGTATTACGGTGGGTGATAAGTCTCCAACGTATCTATAATTTTTGATTGTTCCATGCTATTATATTATCTGTTTTGGATGTTTAATGGGCTTTATCATACACTTTATATTATTTTTGGGACTGACCTATTAACGGGAGGCCCAGCCCAGAATGCTGTTTTTTTGCCTATTTCAGTGTTTTGCAGAAAAGGAATATCAAACGGAGTCCAAACGGAATGAAACCTTCGGGAACGTGATTTTTGGAACAAACGTGATCCAGAGGACTTGGAGTGGACGTCAAGGCATCAACGAGGAGGCCACGAGGCAGGGAGGCGCGTCTGCCCCCTGGGCGCGCCCCCACCCTCGTGGGCCCCTCGTAGCTCCACCGACCTACTTCTTCCTCCTATATATACCTGCGTACCCTGAAAACATCCAGGAGCACCACGAAACCCTATTTCCACCGCCACAACCTTCTGTACCCGTGAGATCCCATCTTGGGGCCTTTTTCGGCGCTCCGCCGGAGGGGGCATTGATCACGAAGGGCTTCTACATAAACACCATAGCCTCTCCGATGATGTGTGAGTAGTTTACCTCAGACCTTCGGGTCCATAGTTATTAGCTAGATGGCTTCTTCTCTCTCTTTGGATCTCAATACAAAGTTCTCCTCGATCTTCTTGGAGATCTATTCGATGTAATCTTCTTTTGGCGGTGTGTTTGTCGAGATCCGATGAATTGTCGGTTTATGATCAAGATTATCTATGAACAATATTTGATTCTTCTCTGAATTCTTTTATGTATGATTTGTTATCTTTGCAAGTCTCTTCGAATTATCAGTTTGGTTTGGCCTACTAGATTGATCTTTCTTGCAATGGGAGAAGTGCTTAGCTTTGGGTAATTTGTTACGGACGTGATGCCTATATACATGATCATACCTAGATATTCTCATAACTATGCTCAATTCTATCAATTGATCGACAGTAATTTGTTCACCCACCGTAATACTTATGCTATCTTAAGAGAAGCCACTACTGAAACCTATGGCCCCCGGGTCTATTTTCCATCATATTAATCTCCCGTCAACTAGCTATTTCTGTCGCCGTTTATTTTGCTTTCTTTACTTTTAGTCTTTATCATAAAAATACCAAAAATATTATCTTATCATCTCTATCAGATCTCACTTTTGCAAGTGGCCGTGAAGGGCTTGACAACCCCTTTATCGCGTTGGTTGCAAGGTTCTGATTTGTTTGTGTAGGTACGAGGGACTTGAGCGTGGCCTCCTACTGGATTGATACCTTGGTTCTCAAAAACTGAGGGAAATACTTATGCTACTTTGCTGCATCATGATGTCTACTACACAACCTTCTTCTTGTAGACGTTGTTGGGCCTCCAAGTGGAGAGGTTTGTAGGACAGTAGCAAATTTCCCTCAAGTGGATGACCTAAAGTTTATCAATCCATGGGAGGCGTAGGATGAAGATGGTCTCTCTCAAACAACCCTGCAACCAAATAACAAAGAGTCTCTTGTGTCCCCAACACACCCAATACAATGGTAAATTGTATAGGTGCACTAGTTCGGCGAAGAGATGGTGATACAAGTGCAATATGGATGGTAGATATAGGTTTTTGTAATATGAAAATATAAAAACAACAAGGTAACTAATGATAAAAGTGAGCGTAAACGGTATTGCAATGCTAGGAAACAAGGCCTAGGGTTCATAATTTCACTAGTGCAAGTTCTATCAACAATAATAACATAATTGGATCATATAACTATCCCTCAACATGCAACAAAGAGTCACTCCAAAGTCACTAATAGCGGAGAACAAACGAAGAGATTATTGTAGGGTACGAAACCACCTCAAAGTTATTCTTTCTGATCGATCTATTCAAGAGTCTGTAGTAAAATAACACGAAGCTATTCTTTTCGTTCGATCTATCATAGAGTTCGTACTAGAATAACACCTTAAGACACAAATCAACCAAAACCCTAATGTCACCTAGATACTCCAATGTCACCTCAAGTATCCGTGGGTATGATTATACGATATGCATCACACAATCTCAGATTCATCTATTCAACCAACACAAAGAACTTCAAAGAGTGCCCCAAAGTTTCTACCGGAGAGTCAAGACGAAAACATGTGCCAACCCCTATGCATAAGTTCACAAGGTCACTGAACCCGCAAGTTGATCACCAAAACATACATCAAGTAGATCACGTGATATCCCATTGTCACCACAGATAAGCATGGCAAGACATACATCAAGTGTTCTCAAATCCTTAAAGACTCAATTCGATAAGATAACTTCAAAGGGAAAACTCAATCCATTACAAGAGAGTAGAGGGGGAGAAACAACATAAGATCCAACTATAATAGCAAAGCTCGCGATACATCAAGATCGTATCATCTCAAGAACACGAGAGAGAGAGAGAGAGAGAGAGAGAGATCAAACACATAGCTACTGGTACATACCCTCAGCCCCGAGGGTGAACTTGTCCCTCCTCGTCATGGAGAGCGCCGGGATGATGAAGATGGCCACCGGTGAGGGATCCCCCCTCCGGCAGGGTGCCGGAACAGGGTCCCGATTGGTTTTTGGTGGCTACAGAGGCTTGCGGCGGCGGAACTCCCGATCTATTCTGTTCCCCGATGTTTTTAGGGTCTATGGACATATATAGGCGAAAGAAGTCGGTTAGGGGAGCCACAAGGGGCCCACGAGGGTGGAGGGCGTGCCCAGGGGGGGTGGGCGCGCCCCCCTACCTCATGCCTTCCTCGTTGCTTCCCTTACGTACACTCCAAGTCTTCTGGATTGCTTCTGTTCCAAAAATAACTCTCCCGAAGGTTTCATTCCGTTTGGACTCCGTTTGATATTCCTTTTCTGCGAAACACTGAAACAAGGGAAAAAACAGAAACTGGCACTGGGCTCTGGGTTAATAGGTTAGTCCCAAAAATAATATAAAAGTGTAAAATAAAGCCCATAAACATCCAAAACAGATAATATAATAGCATGGAACAATAAAAAATTATAGAGACGTTGGAGACGTATCAGCATCCCCAAGCTTAATTCCTGCTCGTCCTCGAGTAGGTAAATGATAAAAACAGAATTTTTGATTCGGAATGCTACCTAACATATTTATTCATGAAATCTTCTTTATTGTGGCAAGAATATTCAGATCCATAAGATTCAAAACAAAAGTTTAATATTGACATGAAAATAATAATACTTCAAGCATACTAACAAAGCAATCATGTCTTCTCAAAATAACATGGCCAAAGAAAGTTATCCCTACAAAATCATATAGTCTGGCTATGCTCTACCTTCATCACACAAAATATTTAAATCATGCACAACCCCGATGACAAGCCAAGCAATTGTTTCATACTTTTGATGTTCTCAAACTTTTTCAATCTTCACGCAATACATGAGCGTGAGCCATGGACATAGCACTATAGGTGGAATAGAATGGTGGTTGTGGAAAGGTCAAAAAGGAGAAGATAGTCTCACATCAACTAGGCGTATCAACGGGCTATGGAGATGCCCATCAATAGATATCAATGTGAGTGAGTAGGGATTGCCATGCAACGGATGCACTAGAGCTATAAGTATATGAAAGCTCAACAAAAGAAACTAAGTGGGTGTGCATCCAACTTGCTTGCTCACGAAGACCTAGGGCATTTTGAGGAAGCCCATCATTGGAATATACAAGCCAAGTTCTATAATGAAAGATTCCCACTAGTATATGAAAGTAACAACATAGGAGACTCTCTATCATGAAGATCATGGTGCTACTTTGAAGCACAAGTGTGGTAAAAGGATAGTAGCATTGCCCCTTCTCTCTTTCTCTCATTTATTTATTTATTTTTTGTTTTTTGGGCCTTCTCTCTCTTTTTTTTGGCCTCTTTTTTCTCTTTTATTTATTTTTCGTCCAGAGTCTCATCCCGACTTGTGGGGGAATCATAGTCTCCATCATCCTTTCCTCACTGGGACAATGCTTTAATAATGATGATCATCACACTTTTATTTACTTACAACTCATGAATTACAACTCGATATTTAGAACAAAATATGACTCTATATGAATGCCTCCGGTGGTGTACCGGTATGTGCAATGACTCATGAGTGACATGTATGAAAGAATTATGAACGATGGCTTTGCCACAAATACGATGTCTACTACATGATCATGCAAAGCAATATGACAATGATGAAGCGTGTCATAATAAACGTAACGGTGGTAAGTTGCATGGCAATATATCTTGGAATGGCTATGGAAATGCCATGATAGGTAGGTATGGTGGCTGTTTTGAGGAAGGTATATGGTGGGTGTATGATACCGACGAAAGGTGCGCAGTATTAGAGAGGCTAGCAATGGTGGAAGGGTGAGAGTGCGTATAATCCATGGAATCAACATTAGTCATAAAGAACTCACATACTTATTGCAAAAATCTATTAGTTATCGAAACAAAGTACTACGCGCATGCTCCTAGGGGGATAGATTGGTAGGAAAAGACCATCGCTCGTCCCCGACCGCCACTCATAAGGAAGACAATCAATAAATAAATCATGCTCCGACTTCATCACATAACGGTTCACCATACGTGCATGCTACGGGAATCACAAACTTTAACACAAGTATCTCTCAAATTCACAACTACTCCACTATCACGACTTTAATATCACCATCTTCATATCTCAAAACAATCATAAAGAATCAAACTTCTCATAGTATTCAATGCACTTTATATGAAAGTTTTTACTATATCCCTCTTGGATGCCCATCGTATTATGACTAAATTCGTAACCAAAGCAAATTACCATGCTGTTTAAGACTCTCAAAATAATATAAGTGAAGCATGAGAGTTCATTTATTTCTTCAAAATAAATCCACCGCCGTGCTCTAAAAGATATAAGTGAAGCACTAGAGCAAACAACAAACTACTCCGAAAGATATAAGTGAAGATCAATGAGTAGTCGAATAATTATGCAACTATGTGAAGACTCTCTAACATTTAAGAATTTCAGATCTTGATACTTTATTCAAACAGCAAGAAAAACAAAAGAAAATAAAATGACGCTCCAAGCAAAACACATATCATGTGGTGAATAAAAATATAGCTCCAAGTAAAGTTACCGATGAACGAAGACGAAAGAGGGGATGCCTTCCGGGGCATCCCCAAGCTTAGGCTCTTGGTTGTCCTTGAATATTACCTTGGGGTGCCTTGGGCATCCCCAAGATTAGGCTCTTGCCACTCCTTATTCCATAGTCCATCGAATCCTTACCCAAAACCTGAAAACTTCACAACACAAAACTCAACAGAAAATCTCGTGAGCTCCGTTAGCGAAAGAAAACAAAACACCACTTCAAGGTACTGTAATGAACTCATTATTTATTTGTATTAGTGTTAAATATACTGTATTCCAACTTCTCTATGGTTTATAAACTATTTTACTAGCCATAGATTCATCAAAATAAGCAAACAACACAATGAAAACAGAATCTGTCAAAACAGAACAGTCTGTAGTAATCTGTATCAAACGTATACTTATGGAACTCCAAAAATTCTAAAATAAATTGGTGGACCTGAGGAATTTGTCTAGTAATCATCTGCAAAAAGAATCAACTAAATATCACTCTCCAGTAAAAAGTTTTAGCTAATCTCGTGAGCGCTAAAGTTTCTGTTTTTTACAGCAAGATCATAAAGACTTCACCCAAGTCTTCCCAAAGGTTCTACTTTGCACAAACACTAATTAAAACAAAAAACCACATCTAAACATAAGCTATATGGATTATTTATTACTAAACAGAACCAAAAAGCAAGAAACTAAAATAAAATTGGGTTGCCTCCCAACAAGCGCTAACGTTTAAAGCCCCTAGCTAGGCATGATGATTTCAATGATGCTCACATAAAAGATAAGAATTGAAACATAACGGGAGCATCATGAAGAATATGACTAGCACATTTAAGTATAACCCACTTCCTATGCATAGGGATTTTGTGATCAAACAATTTATGGGAACAATAATCAACTAGCATAGGAAGGCAAAACAAGCATAACTTCAAAACTTTAAGCACAGAGAGAGGAAACTTGATATTATTGCAATTCCTACAAGCATATATTCCTCCCTCATAATAATTTTCAGTAGCATCATGAATGAATTCAACAATATAACCAGCACCTAAAACATTCTTTTCATGATCTACAAGCATAGAAATTTTACTACTCTCCACATAAGCAAAATTCTTCTCATGAATAATAGTGGGAGCAAACTCAACAAAATAAATATCATGTGAAGCATAATACAATTGAAAATTAAAATAAAGATGACAAGTTTCATGGTTATCTTTATTATTTATAGCATACGTGTCATCACAATAATCATCATAAATAGGAGGCATGCTATCATCATAATAAATTTGCTCATCAAAACATGGGGGACTAAAAATATCATATTCATCAAACATAGCTTCCCCAAGCTTGTGGCTTTGCATATCATTAGCATCATGGATATTCATAGAATTCATACTAACAACATTGCAATCTTGCTCATCATACAAAGATTTAGTGCCAAACATTCTATATATTTCTTCTCCTAGCACTTGAGCACAAGTTTCCTTTCCATCATTCTCACGAAAGATATTAAAAAGATGAAGCATATGAGACAAACTCAATTCCATTTTTTGTAGTTTTCTTTTATAGAATAAACTAGTGATAAAACAAGAAACTAAAAGATTCGATTGCAAGATCTAAAGATATACCTTCAAGCACTCACCTCCCCGGTAACGGCGCCAGAAAAGAGCTTGATGTCTACTACACAACCTTTTTCTTGTAGACGTTGTTGGGCCTCCAAGTGCAGAGGTTTGTAGGACAGTAGCAAATTTTCCTCAAGTGGATGACCTAAGGTTTATCAATCCGTGGGAGGCGTAGGATGAAGATGGTCTCTCTCAAACAACCCTGCAACCAAATAACAAAGAGTCTCTTGTGTCCCCAACACACCCAATACAATGGTAAATTGTATAGGTGCACTAGTTCGGCGAAGAGATGGTGATACAAGTGCAATATGGATGGTAGATATAGGTTTTTGTAATCTAAAAATATAAAAACAGCAAGGTAACTAATGATAAAAGTGAGTGTAAACGGTATTGCAATGCTAGGAAACAAGGCCTAGGGTTCATACTTTCACTAGTGCAAGTTCTCTCAACAATAATAACATAATTGGATCATATAACTATCCCTCAACATGCAACAAAGAGTCACTCCAAAGTCACTAATAGCGGAGAACAAACGAAGAGATTATTGTAGGGTACGAAACCACCTCAAAGTTATTCTTTCTGACCGATCTATTCAAGAGTCTGTAGTAAAATAACACGAAGCTATTCTTTCCGTTCGATCTATCATAGAGTTCGTACTAGAATAACACCTTAAGACACAAATCAACCAAAACCCTAATGTCACCTAGATACTCCAATGTCACCTCAAGTATCCGTTGGTATGATTATACGATATGCATCACACAATCTCAGATTCATCTATTCAACCAACACAAAGAACTTCAAAGAGTGCCCCAAAGTTTCTACCGGAGAGTCAAGACGAAAACGTGTGCCAACCCCTATGCATAAGTTCACAAGGTCACTGAACCCGCAAGTTGATCACCAAAACATACATCAAGTAGATCACGTGATATCCCATTGTCACCACAGATAAGCACGGCAAGACATACATCAAGTGTTCTCAAATCCTTAAAGACTCAATTCGATAAGATAACTTCAAAGGGAAAACTCAATCCATTACAAGAGAGTAGAGGGGGAGAAACATCATAAGATCCAACTATAATAGCAAAGCTCGCGATACATCAAGATCGTATCATATCAAGAACACAAGAGAGAGAGAGAGATCAAACACATAGCTACTGGTACATACCCTCAGCCCCGAGGGTGAACTACTCCCTCCTCGTCATGGAGAGCGCTGGGATGATGAAGATGGCCACCGGTGAGGGATCCCCCTCTGGCAGGGTGCCGGAACAGGGTCCCGATTGGTTTTTGGTGGCTACAGAGGCTTGCGGCGGCGGAACTCCCGATCTATTCTGTTCCCCGGTGTTTTTAGGGTATATGGACATATATATGCGAAAGAAGTCGGTTAGGGGAGCCACAAGGGGCCCACGAGGGTGGAGGGCGCGCCCAGGGGGGTGGGCGCGCCCCCCTGCCTCGTGCCTTCCTCGTTGCTTCCCTTACGTACACTCCAAGTCTTCTGGATTGCTTCCGTTCCAAATTTAACTCTCCCGAAGGTTTCATTCCATTTGGACTCCGTTTGATATTCCTTTTCTGCGGAACACTGAAACAAGGGAAAAAACAGAAACTGGCACTGGGCTCTGGGTTAATAGGTTAGTCCCAAAAATAATATAAAAGTGTAAAATAAATCCCATAAACATCCAAAACAGATAATATAATAGCATGGAACACTAAAAAATTATAGATACGTTGGAGACGTATCACATCACCCTTTCCTCTTCAAGGGAAAACCAACGCTGTGCTCAAGAGGTATCAAGAAGGATTTCTGGCGCCGTTGCCAGGGAGTCTACGCACAAGTCAAGACATACCAAGTACCCATCACAAACTCTTATCCCTCGCATTACATTATTGCCATTTGCCTCTCGTTTTCCTCTCTCCCACTTCACCCTTGCCGTTTTATTCGCCCTCTCTTCCGTTCGCCTCTCTTTTTCGCTTCTTTCTCATGTGCTTGTGTGTTGGATTGCTTGTTTGTCACGATGGCTCAAGATAATACGAAATTGTGTGACTTGTCCAATACCAACAACAATGATTTTCTTAGCACTCTGATTGCTCCTCTTAATGATGCTGAATCTTGTGAAATTAATGCCGCTTTGTTGAATCTTGTCATGAAAGATCAATTTGCCAGCCTTCCTAGTGAAGATGCCGCTACCCATCTTAATAGCTTTGTTGATTTGTGTGATATGAAAAAGAAGAAAGATGTGGACAATGATATTGTTAAATTGAAGCTATTTCCGTTTTCGCTTAGAGATCGCGCTAAAACTTGGTTTTCGTCTTTGCCTAAAAATAGTATTCATTCTTGGAATAAGTGCAAAGATGCTTTTATCTCTAAGTATTTTCCTCCCGCTAAGATCATCTCTCTTAGAAACGATATTATGAATTTTAAGCAACTTGATCATGAACATGTTGCACAAGCTTGGGAGAGGATTAAATTAATGATACGTAATTGCCCTACTCATGGTTTGAATTTGTGGATGATTATACAAAATTTTTATGCCGGATTGAATTTTGCTTCTAGAAATCTTTTAGATTCGGCCGCGGGAGGCACTTTTATAGAAATCACTTTAGGAGAAGCTACTAAACTCCTAGATAATGTTATGGTTAATTATTCTCAATGGCACACTGAAAGATCTACTAGTAAAAAGGTTCATGCGATTGAAGAAATTAATGTTTTGAGTGGAAAGATGGATGAACTTATGAAATCGTTTGCTAATAAGAGTGTTTCTTCTGATCCTAATGATATGCCTTTGTCTATTTTGATTGAGAATAATAATAATTCTATGGATGTGAGTTTTGTTGGTAGGAATAATTTTGGTAACAACGCGTATAGAGGAAACTTTAATCCTAGGCCGTTCCCTAGTAATTCCTCTAATAATTATGGTAATTCCTACAACAATTCTTATGGAAATTTTAATAAGATGCCCTCTTAATTTGAGACTAGTGTTAAATAGTTTATGATTTCACAAAAGGATTTCAACACCTTGCTTGAAGAAAAATTGCTTAAGGTTGATGAATTGGCTAGGAACGTGGATAGAATTTCTCTTGATGTTTATTCTTTGAAGCTTAGATCTATTCTACCCAAGCATGATATCAATGAGTCTCTCAAAGCCATGAGAATTTCCATTGATGAGTGCAAAGAAAGAACCGCTAGAATGCGTGCTAAGAAAGATTGCTTTGTAAAAGCGTGTTCTTCTAGTTTTTATGAGAATAAAGATGAAGATCTAAAAGTTATTGATGTGTCCCCTATTAAATCTTTGTTTTTCAATATGAATCTTGATAATTATGGGACTGGAGATGAGCCAACTTTAGTTAAAAGGCGTCCCAATAATTTGGAGTTTTTAGATCTTGATGCAAAAATTGGTAAAAGTGGGATTGAAGAGGTCAAAACTTTAGATAGCATTGAACCCACTATTTTGGATTTCAAGTAATTTAACTATGATAATTGCTCTTTAATAGATTGTATTTCCTTGTTGCAATCCGTGCTAAATTCTCCTCATGCTTATAGTCAAAATAAAGCCTTTACTAAACATATCGTTGATGCTTTGATGCAATCTTATGAAGAAAAACTTGAGTTGGAAGTTTCTATCCCTAGAAAACTTTATGATGAGTGGGAACCTACAATTAAAATTAAAATTAAATATCATGAATTCTATGCTTTGTGTGATTTGGGTGCTAGTGTTTCCACGATTCCAAAAACTTTGTGTGATTTGCTAGGTTTCCGTGAATTTGATGATTGCTCTTTAAACTTGCACCTTGCGGATTCCACTATCAAGAAACCTATGGGAAGAATTAATGATGTTCTTATTGTTGCAAATAGGAATTATGTGCCCGTAGATTTTATTGTTCTTGATATAGATTGCAATCCTACATGTCCTATTATTCTTGGTAGACCTTTCCTTAGAACGATTGGTGCAATTATTGATATGAAGGAAGGGAATATTAGATTCCAATTTCCGTTAAGGAAAGGCATGGAACACTTCCCTAGAAATAAGATTAAATTACCTTATGAATCCATTATGAGAGCCACTTATGGTTTGCCTACCAAAGATGGCAATACCTAGATCTATCCTTGTTTTTATGCCTAGCTAGGGGCATTAAACGATAGCGCTTGTTGGGAGGCAACCCAATTTTATTTTAGTTCCTTGCTTTTTGGTTCTGTTTAGTAATAAGTTTTTGATCTATCCTCTGGTTATGTTTTTTGTGTTTTAATTAGTGTTTGTGCCAAGTAAAACCGTTAGGATAACCTCCGGTGATAGTTATTTGATCCTGCTGTAAAAACCAGAAACTTTGCGCGCACGAGATTAGTTTTCATAATTCACAGAAACGTGCTTTTCAGTTGATTCTTTTTGAAGTAGTTCAATAAACAAATTATATAGGACTTCCTAATTTGGTGGAATTGTTTAGGTTCCAGAAGTTTGCGTTAGATACAGATTACTACAGACTGTTCTGTTTTTGACAGATTCTGTTTTTCGTGTGTTGTTTGCTTATTTTGATGAATCTATGGCTAGTAAAAGAGCTTATAAACCATAGAGAAGTTGGAATACAGTACGTTTAACACCAATATAAATAAAGAATGAGTTCATTACAGTACCTTAAAGTGGTGGTTTGTTTTATTTCGCTAACGGAGCTTATGAGATTTTCTGTTGAGTATTGTGTTGTGAAGTTTTCAAGTTTTGGGTACAGATTTGATGGATTATGGAACAAAGAGTGGCAAGAGCCTAAGCTTGGGGACGCCCAAGGCACCCCACGGTAAAATTCAAGGACAACCAAAAGCCTAAGCTTGGGGATGCCCCGGAAGGCATCCCCTCTTTCGTCTTCGTCTATCGGTAACTTTACTTGGAGCTATATTTTTATTCACCACATGATATGTGTTTTGCTTGGAGCGTCCTGTATTATTTGAGTCTTTGCTTTTAGTTTACCACAATCATCCTTGCTGTACACACCTTTTGAGAGAGACACATATGATTCGGAATTTATTAGAATACTCTATGTGGTTCACTTATATCTTTTCAGCTATATAGTTTTTGCTCTGGTGCTTCACTTATATCTTTTAGAGCACGGTGGTGGTTTTATTTTATAGAAATTATTGATCTCTCATGCTTCACTTATATTATTTTGAGAGTCTTAAACAGCATGGTAATTTGGTTTAAATGCGAAATTAGTCCTAATATGTTAAGCATCCAAGTTGGTATAGTAAAAAAAACTATCATAGAAAGTGCATTAAACACTATGATCAATTTGATGCTTGATAATTGTTTTGAGATATAAAGGTGGTAATGTTAGAGTCATGCTAGTTGGGTAATTATGAAATTGAGAAATGCTTGTGTTGAAGTTGGCAAGTCCCGTAGCATGCACGTATGGTAAAAGTTATGTGACAAATTTGTTGCATAGGGTGCTCTTTTGATTGTCTTCCTTATGTGTGGAGGTCGGGATCGCGCGATGGTTAACTCCTACCAACCCTTCCCCTAGGAGCATGCGTAGTAGTACTTTGCTTCGAGGGCTAGTAAAGTTTTGCAATAAGTATATGAGTTCTTTATGACTAATGTGAGCCCATGGATTATACGCACTCTCACCCTTCCACCATTGCTAGCCTCTATCATACCGCGCAACTTTCGCCGGTATCATACACCCACCAACTATCTTCCTCAAAAAAACCACCATACCTACCTATTATCGCATTTGCATAGCCATTCCGAGATATATTGCCATGCAACTTTCCACCGTTTCATTTATTATGACACGCTTCATCATTGTCATATTGCCATGCATGATCATGTAGTTGACATCGTATTTGTGGCAAAGCCACCATGCATATTATTTCATACATGTCACTCTTGATTGCATATCCCAGTACACCGCCGGAGGCATTCACATAGAGTCATATTTTGTTCTAAGTATTGAGTTGTAATTCTTGAGTTGTAAGTAATAAAAGTGTGATGATCATCATTATTAGAGCATTGTCCCATGTGAGGAAAGGATGATGGAGACTATGATTCCCCCAATAGTCGGGATGAGATTCCGGACTAAATAAATAAATAAAAAGAGGCCAAAGAAAAAAAAAGAAGGCCCAAAAAAAGAAAAAAAAGAGAAAGAAAAAATAATAAAAAATGAGAGAAAAAGAGAGAAGGGATAATGTTACTATCCTTTTCCACACTTGTGCTTCAAAGTAGCACCATGATCTTCATGATAGAGAGTCTCCTATGTTGTCACTTTCATATACTAGTGGGAATTTTTCATTATAGAACTTGGCTTGTATATTCCAATGATGGGCTTCCTCAAAATGCCCTAGGTCTTCGTGAGCAAGCAAGTTGGATGCACACCCACTTAGTTTCTTTTTGTTGAGCTTTCATACATTATAGCTCTAGTGCATCCGTTGCATGGCAATCCCTACTCACTCACATTGATATCTATTAACGAGCATCTCCATAGCCCGTTGATATGCCTAGTTGATGTGAGACTATCTTCTCCCTTTTTGTCTTCTTCACAACCACCACGCTATTCCACATATAGTGCTATATCCATGGCTTGCGCTCATGTATTGCGTAAGAGTTGAAAAAGCCGAAGAGCGTTAAAAAGTATGAACCAATTGCTTGGCTGAAACCGGGGTTGTGCATGATGGGAGTATTTTGTGTGATAAAGATGAAGCATAGCCTAACTATATGATTTTGTCGGGATAAGCTTTCTTTGGCTATGTTATTTTGATAAGACGTGATTACTTGTTAGTATGCTTGAAGTATTACTTGTTATTTTGAATCATTTGGATCTCAAAACAATCATCAAGTATCAAACTTCTCATAGTATTCAATGCACTTTCTATGATAGTTTTTATTATACCTATCTTGGATGCCTATTATATTGGAACTAATTTCAACCAAAGCAAAATACATGCTGTTCTAAAAGACTCTAAAAATAATTTGAGTGAAGCATGAGAGATCAATAATTTCTATAAAATAAAACCACCACCGTGCTCTAAAAGATATAAGTGAAGCACTAGAGCAAAAACTATATAGCTCAAAAGATATAAGTGAAGCACATAGAGTATTCTAATAAATTCCGAATCATGTGTGTCTCTCTCAAAAGGTGTGTACAGCAAGTATGATTGTGGTAAACTAAAAAGCAAAGACTCAAATCATACAAGACGCTCCAAGCAAAACACATATCATGTGGTGGATAAAAATATAGCTCCATGTAAAGTTACCGATAGACGAAGACGAAAGAGGGGATGCCTTTCGGGGCATCCCCAAGCTTAGGCTTTTGGTTGTCCTTGAATTTTACCTTGGGGTTCCTTGGGAATCCCCAAGCTTAGACTCTTGCCACTCTTTGTTCCATAATCCATCAAATCTTTACCCAAAACTTGAAAACTTCACAACACAAAACTCAACAGAAAATCTCATAAGCTCCGTTAGCGAAATAAAACAAACCACCACTTTAAGGTACTGTATTGAACTCATTCTTTATTTATATTGCTGTTAAACCTAATGTATTCCAACTTATCTATGGTTTATAAGCTCTTTTACTAGCCATAGATTCATCAAAATAACCAAGCAACACACGAAAAACAGAATCTGTCAAAAACAGAACAGTCTGTAGTAATCTGTATCTAACGCAAACTTATGGAACCTAAAAAATTCTACCAAATTAGGAAGTCCTAGATAATTTGTTTATTGATCTACTGCAAAAAGAATCAACTGAAAATCACGTTTCTGTGAATTATGAAAACTAATCTCGTGCGTGCAAAGTTTCTGTTTTTTACAGCAAGATCAAATAACTATCACCTTAGGTTGTCCTAAAGGTTTTACTTGGCACAAACACTAATTAAAACACAAAAATGAATCTAACCAGAGGCTAGATGAATTATTTATTCAAAAACAGAAAGGAAATATATTGGGTTGTCTCCCAACAAGTGCTTTTCTTTAAAGCCTTTTTAGCTAGGCATTGAGATTTCGATGACGCTCACAAGAAAGACAAGAATTGAAGTGCAAAGAGAGCATCATGAAACACGTGACAAACACATCGAAGTCTAACATACTTCCTATGCATAGGCATCTTATAGGCAAACAAATCATCATAGCAAGCAAAAACTAGCATATGCAAGGAAGAAGAAAGAGACGATAGCAATCTCAACATGACGAGAGGTAATTTAGTAACATGAAAATTTCTACAACCATATTTTCCTCTCTCATAATAATTACATGTGGTTTCATAAGCAAATTCAACAAAATAGCTATCACATAAAATATTTTCAACACGATCCACATGCATGCAAAGTTGACACTCTTCCAAAATAGTGGGATTAACATTAACTAAAGTCATGACCTTTCCAAACCCACTTTTAATATTATCGCAAACATTATTATCAATCTCATACTCATCATGGGGCTTAGATAAATTTTCAAGATCACAAGAAGAATCACCCCAATCATGATCATTGCAACAAGTAGTAGACATAGCAAAGCTAGCATACCCAAGCTTAGGGTTTTGCATATTATTAGCACAATTGACATCAAGATAATTTATAGTAAAATCATTGCAATCATGCTTTCTATTCAAGGAGCTATCGTGAATCTCTTCATAAATTTCTTCATCACAATTTTCAGATTCACGAATTTCAAGCAAAACTTCATAAAGATAATCTAGTGCACAAAACTCACTAGCAATTGGTTCATCATAATTGGATCTCTTAAAAAGATTAGCAAGCGGATGAGGATCCTTAGATCTTTGGTTCTCTGTTTAGCAATAAATACACAACTATTCCAACCAAACGAGCAAACGAGCCAAGTAAGACATCAAGGCAAACGAAAAGACGAACGGGAAAAGGGCGAAGAAAAGGCAATGGTGAAGTGGGGGAGAGGAAAACGAGAGGCAAATGGCAAATAATGTAATGCGAGGGATAAGAGTTTGTGATGGGTACTTGGTATGTCTTGACTTGTGCGTAGACTCCCCGGCAACGGCGCCAAAAATCGGCAAGTTGTTGGGAGATCAAATCTTGACTTGACTTGGCGTAAGCCTCCCCGGCAACGGCACCAGAAATCCTTCTTGCTACCTCTTGAACACAGCGTTGGTTTTCCCTTGAAGAGGAAAGGGTGATGCAGCAAAGTAGTGTAAGTATTTCCCTCAGTTTTTGAGAACCAAGGTATCAATCCAGTAGGAGGCCACGCTCAAGTCCCTCGTACCTACACAAACAAATAAGAACCTTGCAACCAACGCGATAAAGGGGTTGTCAATCCCTTCACGGCCACTTGCAAAAGTGAGATCTGATAGAGATGATAAGATAATTTTTTTGGTATTTTTATGATAAAGACTAAAAGTAAAGAAAGAAAAATAAAGTAGATCGGAAACTTATATGATGGAAAATAGACCGGGGGGCATAGGTTTCACTAGTGGCTTCTCTCAAGATAGCATAAGTATTACGGTGGGTGAACAAATTACTGTCGGGCAATTGATAGAATTGAGCATAGTTATGAGAATATCTAGGCATGATCATGCATATAGGCATCACGTCTGCGACAAGTAGACTGACTCCTGCCTGCATCTACTACTATTACTCCACACATCGACCGCTATCCAGCATGCATCTAGAGTATTAAGTTCATAAGAACAGAGTAACGCTTTAAGCAAGATGACATGATGTAGAGGGATAAACTCAAGCAATATGATATAAACCCCATCTTTTTATCCTCGATGGCAACAATACAATACGTGTCGTTTCCCCTACTGTCACTGGGATCGAGCACCGCAAGATTGAACCCAAAGCTAAGCACTTCTCCCATTGCAAGAAAGATCAATCTAGTAGGCCAAGCCAAACTGATAATTCGAAGAGACTTGCAAAGATAACCAATCATACATAAAAGAATTCAGAGGAGAATCAAATATTGTTCATAGATAATCTTGATCATAAACCCACAATTCACCGGATCTCGACAAACACACCGCAAAAGAAGATTATATCGAATAGATCTCCAAGAGAATCGAGGAGAACTTTGTATTGAGATCCAAAGAGAGAGAAGAAGCCATCTAGCTAATAACTATGGACCCGAAGGTCTGAGGTAAACTACTCACACATCATCGGAGAGGCTATGGTGTTGATGTAGACGCCCTCCGTGATCAATGGCCCCTCCGGCGGAGCACCGGAAAAGGCCCCAAGATGGGATCTCACGGGTACAGAAGGTTGCGGCGGTGGAAATAGGGTTTCGTGGTGCTCCTGGTTGTTTTCGGGGTACGTAGGTATATATAGGAGGAAGAAGTAGGTCGGTGGAGCTACGAGGTGCCCACGAGGGTGGGGGCGCGCCCAGGGGGGCAGGCGCGCCTCCCTGCCTCGTGGCTTCCTCATTGATTGCTTGACGTCCACTCCAAGTCCTCTGGATCACGTTTGTTCCGAAAATCACATTCCCGAAGGTTTCATTCCGTTTGGACTCCGTTTGATATTCCTTTTTTGCGAAACACTGAAATAGGCAAAAAACAACAATTTGGGTTGGGCCTCCGATTAATAGGTTAGTCCCAAAAATAATATAAAAGTGTATGATAAAGCCCATTAAACATCCAAAACAGATAATATAATAGCATGGAACAATCAAAAATTATAGATACGTTGGAGACGTATCACGCGGCCACCCCTTGAGGCCCTTCTCTCCTTTCCCCTAAAGCCCATTAATGCCCATTACTCTCCGGGGGGTTCCGGTAACCTCCCGGTACTCCGGAAAATACCCGAAACACATCGGAACCATTCCGGTGTCCGAATATAACCTTCCAATATATCAATCTTTACCTCTAGACCATTTCCAGACTCCTCGTCACGTCCGTGATCTCATCGGAACTCCGAACAAACTTCGGTCATCAAATCACATAACTCATAATACAAATCGTCATCGAATGTTAAGCGTGCGGACCCTACGGGTTCTAGAACTACGTAGACATGACCGAGACACATCTCCGGTCAATAACCAATAGCAGAACCTGGATGCTCATATTGGCTCCTACATATTCTATGAAGATCTTTATCGGTCAAACCACATAACAACATACGTCATTCCCTTTGTCATCGGTATGTTACTTGCCCGAGATTCGATCATCGGTATCATCATACGTAGTTCAATCTCGTTACTGGCAAGTCTCTTTACTCGTTCCGTAATGCATCATCCTGCAACTAACTCATTAGTCACATTGCTTGCAAGGCTTATAGTGATGTGCATTACCGAGAGGGCCTAGAGATACCTCTCCCATACTCGGAGTGACAAATCCTAATCTCGATCTATGCCAACCCAACAAACACCTTTGGAGACACCTGTAGAGCATCTTTATAATCACCCAGTTACGTTGTGACGTTTGATAGCACACAAGGTGTTCCTCCGGTATTCGGGAGTTGCATAATCTCATAGTCAAAGGAATGTGTATAAGTCATGAAGAAAGCAATAGCAATAAAGCTGAACGATCAACATGCTAAGCTAATGGATGGGTCTTGTCCATCACATCATTCTCCTAATGATGTGATCCCGTTCATCAAATGACCACACAATTCTATGGTCAGGAAACTTAACCATCTTTGATTAACGAGCTAGTCAAGTAGAGGCATACTAGGGACACTTTGTTTTGTCTATGTATTCACACATGTATCAAGTTTCCGGTTAATACAATTCTAGCATGAATAATAAACATTTATCATGATATAAGGAAATACAAATAACATCTTCATTATTGCCTCTAGGGCATATTTCCTTCAACTCCTGCCTGCATCTACTACTATTACTCCACACGCCGACCGCTATCCAGCATGCATCTAGTGTATTAAGTTCATAGGAAAACGGAGTATTGCAATAAGAACGATGACATGATGTACACAAGATCTAGCTATGTAGAGATAGACCCCATCGTTTTATCCTTAGTAGCAACGATACATACGTGTCGGTTCCCCTTCTGTCACTGGGATCAAGCACCGTAACATCGAACCCACTACAAAGCACCTCTTCCCATTGCAAGATAAATAGATCAAGTTGGCCAAACAAAACCCAAATATCAGAGAAGAAATACAAGGCTATAAGCAATCATGCATAAAAGAGATCAAAGAAACTCAAATACTTTCATGGATATAAAAAGATATAACTGATCACAAACTCAAAGTTCATCAGATCCCAACAAACACATCGCAAAAGAGTTACATCATATGGATCTCCAAGAGACCATTGTATTGAGAATTCAGCGAGAGAGAGAGGAAGCCATCTAGCTACTAACTATGGACCCGAAGGTCTACAAAGAACTACTCACGCATCATCGAAGAGGCACCAATGGAGGTGGTGAACCCCATCCGAGATGGTGTCTAGATTGAATCTGGTGGTTCTGGACTCTGCGGCGACTGGATCAATATTTCGTCGAATCCCCTAAGGTTTTTGAAATATTGGGGTATTGATAGAGCAAAGAGGCGGTCCGGGGGCACCCGAGGTGGGCACAACCCACCAGGGCGCGCCTGGGCCTCCTGACGCGCCCTGGTGGGTTGTGCTCTCCTCAGAGCACCCCCAGGTGCAGCCAGGGCCCATTACGTGTCTTCTGGTCCATAAAAATTCTCCGTAAAATTTCGTGGAATTTGGACTCCGTTTGATATCGATTTCCTGCGATGTAAAAAACATGCAGAGAATAGGAACGACACTTGGCACTATGTCAATAGGTTAGTACCAAAAAATGATATAAAAAACTATAAAATGATTATAAAACATCCAAGATTGATAATATAACAGCATGGAACAATCAAAAATTATAGATACGTTGGAGACGTATCAGCATCCCCAAGCTTAACTCCTACTCGTCCTCGAGTAGGTAAGTGATAAAAACAGAATTTTTGATGTGGAATGCTGCCTAACATGTCATATCATATTCTTTTCTTTATAGCATGATAATTTAAATACTCAAGCATATCAACAAGCAACCATGTCTTTCAAAATATCAACGCTAAAATAAGTTATCCCTAGCCCATCATGCTCAACCATTGATCCATTCATGAAACACACTCGCATATTAGCTACACCCAATACTTAAGTACAATCATATTGCCTCCTAGTTGGTGCTTTTATAAGAGAAGATGGAGACTCAAATTCAAAATAAAAATAGCATAATGTAAAAGAAAGGCCCTTCGCAGAGGGAAGTAGGGATTTGTAGAGGTGCCAAAGCTCAAAGCGAAAAACTTAGAGATAAAATCATTTTGGGAGGTGTATCCATCCCACCAACGAAAACGACTTAGAGTTCCCAACACTTTCCATGCTAGATATATCATAGGCGGTTCCCAAACAGAAAATAAAGTTTATTCCATTTTCCACCATACTTTCACTTTCCATGGCTAGCCACATCCACGGTTGCCCTCCATACCAACACTTTCCAAGGAATTTATTATTTGACAACATAAAGTAAATTCATTTTTTTTCATTTCGGGACTGGGCATCCCTAAAACCTTTGCCTTACTCTCGTGCAATGACAAGTGAATAAACACTCATCGTGAGAATAACACATCCAGCATGGCCGCTCCGCGAGCGAAACGAACACACAAAAGAGAAGCTTATTTTGAAAATTAGAGATGGCACATGCAAATTTGCTTCGGCAAAAGAATACTTCATATAGGTAGATATAGTGGACTCATGTGGCAAAACTGGTTTAGAGGATTTTGGATGCACCAGTAGAGATCATACTTAGTGCAAAATGAAGGCTAGCAAAAGGTTGAGAAGCGACCAACCAAGAAACGCATAATCTCATAAGCAAGCATTAAGCATAATTAACACTGAATAATGCACCACAAGTAGGATATAATTTCATTGCATGACTATACTTTCGTGCTTGCATAGGGAATCACAAACCTTAACACCAACATTCTTACTAAAGCATAATTACTCATCAACATAACTCACATATCACATCATCATATCTTAAAACTATTACTAAGAATCAAGTTTATTTTGTCCAATGATCTTCATGAAAGTTTTTATTATATCCTTCTTGATATCTATCACTTTGGGACTAATTTTCATGTGTTGCTTTTCATAAGCTCAAACAAATATAAGTGAAGATCATGAGCATAATTTTTTTCTTTCTCTCAAAATAATTTATGTGAAGCAAGAGAGAATTTCTTGAAAATTTTGCTAACTCTCAAATAAATTTAAGTGAAGCAAGAGAGCATTTCTTCAAAAATACTAAAGCACGCCGTGCTCAAAAAGGCATAAGTGAAGCACTAGAGCAAGTCCATAGCTCATAAAAATTTAAGTGAAGCATAGAGAGCAATTCTAACAAGTCATGACATAATTTTGGCTCTCTCAAATAGGTGTGTCCAGCAAGGGATCAAGACTTAAAACATAAAATAAAACAAGCAAAGACTCATATCATACAAGACGCTCCAAGCAAAACACATAGTATGTGACGAATAAAAATATAGCTTCGAGTAAAATACCGTTGGTCCTTAGAAGAAAGAGGGGATGCCACTCGGGGGCATCCCCAAGCTTAGTTGGTTGCTCATTTTTGGATAATATCTTGGGATGCCAGGGCATCCCCAAGCTTAGGCTCTTCTATCCTTCCTTCATCCATCATAAGATAACCCAAAACTTGAAAACTTCAATCACACAAAACTCAACAAAACCTTCGTGAGATCCGTTAGTATAATAAAGCAAACTACTACTATAAGTACTGTATTCCAACTTTTCTATGGCAAAAACTCATCAAAGAAAACCATAGAGCCATCAAAACAAGCACACAACGCAAAGAAAACAGAATCTGTCAAAAACAGAACAGTCTGTAGCAATCTGAAATGAGTACTTCTGAAAATCCAAAAAATCTGAAAAATTAGGACGACCTGATCAATTTGTATATAGTCTTCTGCAAAAAGAATAAGGGCAAAAGCACATTTCTGTGATTTATGAAAATTATTTCCGTGAGTGCATAAGTTTCTGTTTTTTTCAGCAAGATCAAACAACTATCACCCAAGAAGGTCCTAAAGGCTTTAGTTGGCACAGACACTAATTTAAACACAAAAAACACAATCATAACAGTACAATAATTTTGCAAACACACAATAACAGAAAGAAAAAAGCAAAAATAAATTTTATTCATTGGGTTGCCTCCCAACAAGCGCTATAGTTTTATGCCGATAATAATTGAAACGCAAAGAGAGCATCATAAAACATGTGACAAACACATTTAAGTCTAACATACTTCCTATGCATAGGAATTTTATAGTCAAACAAATTGTCAAAACAAGACATATCTAACATATGCAAAGGAGAGGAATAAAACATTGACAATCTCAACATAACGAGAGGTAATTTAGTAACATGAAAATTTCTACAACCATATTTTCCTCTATCATAATAATTCCATGTGGGATCATAATCAAATTCAACAATATAACCATCACATAAAATATTTCTTCATGATCCAAATGCATGCAAAGTTGACACTTTTCCAAAATAGTGGGATTATCATCAAATAAAGTCATGACCTCTCCAAGCCCACTTTTATAAAAAAATTATAAGATTGAACATTCTCCAAATATGTGGGGTCTAAAGTTGACACTCTTCCAAACCCACTTTCAGTATTATTGCAAACATTATTATCAATCTCATATTCATCATGGGGATTAAATAATTTTCAAGATCACAAGAAGAATCACCCCAATCATGATCATTACAACAAGTAGTGAACATAGAAAAGTTAGCATCCCCAAGCTTGGGGTTTTGCATATTATTAGCACAATTGACATTAATAGAATTTATAGTAAAATCATTGCAATCATGATTTTCATTCAAGGAGCTATCATGAATCACTTCATAAATTTCTTCTTTCAACACTTCATCACAATTTTTAGATTCATAAATCTCAAGCAAAACTTCATAAAGATAATCTAGTGAACTCAATTCACTAGCAATTGGTTCATGATAATCGGATCTCTTGAAAAGATTAGAAAGTGGATGAGGATCCATATCAATATATTTTTAGCAAGCGAAGATGCAAGCAAATAGAAGGCACATGGCAACACAAGCAAACATGAGATCTGACGAGAAAAACGGCGAACGAAAAAGAGGGCGAATAAAATGGAATTTTTTTTGTGAAGTGGGGGAGAGGAAAACGAGAGGCAAATGCCAAATAATATAAATTGCAAGGAGATGAGATTTGTGATTAGGAACCTGCTATATGTTGAAGATCCTCCCCGGCAACGGCGCCAGGAATTCCTTTTGATGTCGGCTAGGACTACATCGGTATTTCCCCAAAGAGGAAGGGATGATGCAGCACAGCGATGGTAGGTATTTCCCTAAGTGAAGAAACCAAGGTTGTCGAACCAGTAGGAGAACCAAGCAACACAACGTAAACAACCCCTGCACATAGATAAGAAATCCTTGCAACCCGACGTGTAAAAGGGGTTGTCAATCCCTTTCGGGTAGCGGCGCCCCAAGATGGGCAAACTGACGTGAGGAAATTGTAGTAGATTGATAGATCGAACGCCAAACAAAATAAATAAGAATAAATTGCAGCAAGGTATTTTTGTATTTTTAGTTTAATAGATCTGAAAATAAATGCAAAGGAAAAGTTGATCGCAAAGGCAAATATATGAGAAAGAGACCCGGGGGCCGTAGGTTTCACTAGTGGCTTCTCTCGAGAAAAATAGCAAACGGTGGGTGAACAAATTACTGTTGGGCAATTGATAGAACTTCAAATAATCATGACGATATCCAGGCAATGATCATTATATAGGCATCACGTCCAAGATTAGTAGACCGACTCCTGCCTGCATCTACTACTATTACTCCACACATCGACCGCTATCCAGCATGCATCTAGTGTATTAAGTTCATGGAAAAATGGAGTAATGCAATAAGAATGATGACATGATGTACACAAGATCTATCTATGTAGAGATAGACCCCATCGTTTTATCCTTAGTAGCAACGATACATACGCGTCGGTTCCCCTTCTGTCACTGGGATCAAGCACCGTAAGATCGAACCCACTACAAAGCACCTCTTCCCATTGCAAGATAAATAGATCAAGTTGGCCAAACAAAACCCAAATATTAGAGTAGAAATATGAGGCTATAAGCAATCATGCATAAAAGAGATCAAAGCAACTCAAATACTTTCATGGATATAAAAAGATATAACTGATCATAAACTCAAAGTTCATCGGATCCCAACAAACATACCTCAAAAGAGTTACATTATATGGATATCCAAGAGACCATTGTATTGAGAATTCAGCGAGAGAGAGAGAGAGGAAGCCATCTAGCTTCTAACTACGGACCCGAAGGTCTACAAAGAACTACTCAGGCATCATCGGAGAGGCACTAATGGAGGTGGTGAACCCCATCTGAGATGGTGTCTAGATTGGATCTGGTGGTTCTGGACTCTGCGGCGGCTGGATCAATATTTCGTCGACTCCCCTAGGGTTTCTGGAATATTGCGGTATTAATAGAGCAAAGATGCGGTCCGGGGGGCACCCGAGGTGGGCACAACCTACCAGGGCGCGCCTGGGCCTCCTGGTGCACCCTGGTGGGTTGTGCTCTCCTCGGAGCACCCCCCAGGCACAGCCAGGGCCCATTACGTGTCTTCTGATCCATAAAAAAATCTCCTTTAAATTTCATGGCATTTGGACTCCGTTCGATATTGATTTCCTGCGATGTAAAAAACATGCAGAAAACAGCAACTGGCACTTGGCACTATGTCAATAGGTTAGTACCAAAAAATGATATAAAATGACTATAAAATGATTATAAAACATCCAAGATTGAGAATATAATAGCATGGAACAATAAAAAATTATAGATACGTTGGAGACGTATCAAGGGTCAAGCCGCAATATAGACCTTGTCCGCAGTGTGCCTCCATCGCTGCCCTGGGTATTTTAAGTGCGTAATTATGCACACGTGGTACATATGCCACAGTTTTATGGGGCGATCGGCGGAGGCGAAACTGCTAGTCCAGCTCTGGGTCTACCGAGATGTCGTTATGCAGAGTAGGCAGGACTCGCTTAGGAGTGTCCGGGGTCTTGATGACCGATGAAGTGTTCGGCTTAATGAGGTCGCTCCGTACCTCGGCTGCAAGGGCCGCGGTATGCTCCTCAGTACAGAGGGAGCGCTCCATGTTTCCATTGACTGTGATAACGCCGCGCGGTCTGGGCATTTTGAGAATTAAATACGCATAGTGCGGGACTGCATTAAAGCGAGCGAAGGCAGTTCGTCCGAGCAGCGTGTGATAACCGTTGCG
Organism: Triticum aestivum; assembly: GCF_018294505.1. Taxonomy (NCBI): domain Eukaryota; kingdom Viridiplantae; phylum Streptophyta; class Magnoliopsida; order Poales; family Poaceae; genus Triticum; species Triticum aestivum. The sequence continues at coordinate 440,163,429 of NC_057811.1, read as the reverse complement.
AAAGGGGACAATGTCGAAGATCAAGTCTTCGCTTCGGAAGTTATCCGGCGAACCGAAGACTACTTCCAATGTTAGTGAGCCCGTGCAGCGGCCTCTATGCCGGGTATTACTGACGGGGAACGTAGTAATTTCAAAAATTTCCTACACACACGCAAGATCATGGTGATGCATAGCAATGAGAGGGGGGAGTGTCGTCTACGTACCGTCGTAGACCGTAAGCGGAAGTGTTATGACAACGCGGTTGATGTAGTCGTACGTCTTCACGATCGACCGATCCCAGCACTGAAGTTACAGCACCTCCGCGGACTGCACACGTTCAGCTCGGCGATGTCCCACGAACTCACGATCCAGTAGAGCTTCGAGGGAGAGCTTCGTCAGCACGACGGCGTGATGACGGTGATGATGAAGTTTACCGACGCAGGGCTTCGCCTAAGCACCACTACGATATGACCGAGGTGGATTATGGTGGAGGGGGGCACCGCACACAGCTAAGAGAGATCAATGATCAACTTGTGTCCCTATGGGGTGCCCCCTTCCTCCGTATATAAAGGAGTGGAGGAGGAGGGAGGGTCGGCCCTCCTAGGTGCGCCCCAAGGGGAGTCCTACTCCGACCGGGAGTAGGATTCCCCCCTTCCAAGATGGAGTAGGAGAGGGAAGGAAAGGGAAGGAGGGAGGAAGGAACAATTCGGATTGGGCTTGGGGGGGGGGGGGCGGCGCCCCCTCTTTGCTCCTTTCCCCTCTTTTCCACTAAGGCCCAATAAGGCCCATATACCTCCCGGGGGGTTCCGGTAACCTCCCGGTGCTCCGGTATATTCCCGATCTCACCCGGAACCATTCCGATGTCCAAATATAGTCATCCAATATATCGATCTTTATGTCTCGACCATTTCGAGACTCCTCATCATGCCCGTGATCATATCCGGGACTCCGAACTACCTTCGGTACATCAAAAAGCATAAACTCATAATACCGATCGTCACCGAACGTCAAGTGTGCGGACCCTACGGGTTCGAGAACTATGTAGACATGACCGAGACACCTCTCCGGTCAATAACCAATAGCGGAAACTGGATGCTCATATTGGTTCCTACATATTCTACGAAGATCTTTATCAGTCAAACCGCATAACAACATACGTTGTTCCCTTTGTCATCGGTATGTTACTTGCCCGAGATTCGATCGTCGTTATCTCAATACCTAGCTCAATCTCGTTACCGGCAAGTCTCTTTACTCGTTCCGTAGTGCATCATCCTGTAACTAACTCATTAGTCACATTGCTTGCAAGGCTTATAGTGATGTGCATTACCGAGAGGGCCCAGAGATACCTCTCCGACAATCGGAGTGACAAATCCTATTCTTGATCTATGCCAACTCAACGAACACCATCAGAGACACCTGTAGAGCACCTTTATAATTACCCAGTTACGTTGTGACGTTTGGTAGCACACAAAGTGTTCCTCCGGTATTCGGGAGTTGCAAAATCTCATAGTTATAGGAACATGTATAAGTCATGGAGAAAGCAATAGCAGTAAACTAAACGATCAAGTGCTAAGCTAATGAAATGGGTCAAGTCAATCACATCATTCTCCTAATGATGTGATCCCGTTAATCAAATGACAACTCATGTCTATGGCCAGGAAACTTAACCATCTTTGATCAACGAGCTAGTCAAGTAGAGGCATACTAGTGACACTATGTTTGTCTATGTATTCACACATGTATTATGTTTCCGGTTAATACAATTCTAGCATGAATAATAAACATTTATCATGATATGAGGAAATAAATAATAAATTTATTATTGCCTCTAGGGCATATTTCCTTCAATTACTCCTTTAAAGGTGGTGTTACTAGGCTTGATTCTTGAAGGGTCAATACCCATTTTACGGACAATGTCTTGATAAATCAAGTTAAGACTGCTGCCGCCGTCCATAAGGACTCGAGTGAGATGGTATCCATCAATGATTGGGTCGAGTACCAGGGCCGCCGAACCTCCATGACGGATACTGGTTGGGTGGTCCCTGCGATCGAAGGTGATTGGACATGCCGACCATGGGTTGAATTTTGGGGTGACAGGCTCTACGGCGTAGATGTCCCTTAGTGCGCGCTTGCGCTCCCTCTTGGGGATATGTGTGACATATATCATGTCCACTGTTTTCACCTCAGGGGGAAATTTCTTCTGTCCCCCTGTGTTCGGTGGGCGGGGCTCATCATCGTCCTCGCTTTGAGGCCCCATCCCCTTGTGTTCGGTATTTAACTTACGGGCCTGTTTAAAAACCCAACATTTTCTGTTGGAATGGTTGGCAGGCTTGTCGGGGGTGCCATGAAGCTGGCAAGGCCTGTCGAGTATTTTGTCCAAATTAGATGGGCCGTCCCTATTTCCTTTGAATGGCTTCTTCCGCTGACCGGGTTTAGAGCCACTGAATCCGGTGTTGACCGTTGTATCTTCAGTTTCTTCATTGTTGTTCCGACGCTTGTTTTTGTTACGTTGTGGCCTTCCGTTGCCATCTCTGGCCTCAGAGGTGCCAGGGTCGCTGGTACCGTTGCTTCTACGAGCTAACCAGCTATCTTCTCCCGCGCAGAAGCGGGTCATGAGTGCGGTAAGAGATGCCATGGTTTTCAGCTTTTCCTGACCGAGGTGTCCAGCGAGCCATTCATCGCAGACGCTGTGTTTAAATGCCGCTAAGGCTTCGGCGTCCGGACTATCGACGATTTGGTCTTTTTAATTAAGAAACGGGCCCAGAGTTTACGGGCTGACTCTCCGGGTTGCTGGACTATGTGACTAAGGTCATCGGCATCCGATGCCCGGACATAAGTGCCTTGGAAGTTGTCCCAAAAAGCATCCTTCAAGTCTTCCCAGCTGCCAATGGATTTCTCTGGGAGGCTATTCAACCAGTGCCGTGCTGGTCCCTTTAGCTTTAGGGGGAGGTATTTAATGGCATGGAGATCGTCACTGCAAGCCCATGTGAATGTGGAGAAGAAAATCTTCAATCCATACAACAGGATCTGTTGTTCCATCGTATGGTTCAATGTTGATGGGTTTAAACCCTTCTGGAAACTGGTGCTGCATTACCTCGTCGGTAAAACACAAGGGGTGTGCGGCGCCCCTATATCGGGCAACGTCACGACGGAGTTCGGATGACATCCGTGGTCGGTGTTCGGCCCGAGTTTGGTTATGCTTATCACGCCAAGCTTGATGGCCGTCGTCTCGTGTTGGAGCACATCCCCGTAATCCATAGATTTATCTAGTCTGGTCGGCTCTATTGTCCAAGTCCTGTCGTAGGTCCTAGGTATAGCCCGGAGCCGCTACCTCTATGCCTCGACGACGAGGTGGCGCGGGCTGGTGTTCGGCATAGGTACCCATTTTGTCCCGTCCACGTGGTGGTCGGTCCGGCTCGTCAGCATGATTATATTTTGACGGTATTGGCTCAAGGGCCTCGTCGTTGAATTGTGGTAGGAGCCTTCGTTTTGGATAGCTCTTTGCTAGACGCTTGAGGCCGTATTCTTCGGCGGCCAGGACCTTGGTCCATCTGTCGTTGAGCGTATCCTGTTCGTCTTGAAGCTGTTTTTGTTTCTTTTTCAGGCTCCTCGCGGTGGCAATGAGCTGCCGCTTGAAGCGGTCTTGTTTGAGGGGTTCCTCTGGTACGATGAAATCCTCGTTACCGAGGCTAACATCCTCCTCAGAGACCGGTAAATAGTTACTATCCTCTGAATCTTCACGATCGATAGGTTCGGCTGGGTTGACTTGTCCTTCTTCCCACTCATCTTGCTCAAGAGCAGGCTCGACGGGGCGGTCGGAGTCTTCGGCGTTGTCTGGGGTGTTATTGTCTCCGGTGTCGGTGTTACTGTCCTTTTCCCGACGCGATCGTGAGCGGCACCGCTGACGTCGACGCTTTGGTGGTGCTTCGACGGGCTTGTCCTCAATCGGGTCTTGCATGCCGCCACCGTCGTCCTTTTTGGGTGTATCCACCATATACATGTCGTATGTAGAGGTGGCCATCCAACGCCCGGTGATAGGCGGGTTTTGGCCTGGGTCGGCTTTGGCATCATCGTTGAATGTCATCGAAGGCGTAGTCTAGCATGTCGGTTAAGTCCTCGACAGTGCCTACCAAGTGGATGGTGGGTGGGACGCAAAATTCCCCACTCTCAGCTCCTAGTTCGGGCTGGGCGTAGTTCAGAGGTGATACTTCCTTCATGGCGAGCGATCGCATTAGGTCCAGAGCCTCGTTTAGGAGCGAAGGCTGGACGGGTGACCGGGGACCTGCGGAGCTGGGCATGGTGAACGCCGCCTGGCAGTGCTCAATGAACGCAAGCCTCGAGAGTTCGGAGTTAGCATCCAGAGGTGAGTCCGGCTTTCCGATAACAGGGAGAGTCCTGCTTGATTCCAGTCCTGCCGATAATATAGTCACCTCTGGGTCTCCGGTAGGGAGCTCCGTAGTAGGAGAGGGTCCGGCGGGGTTCATACTTCCGTCGTTGGACAGGGTGGTCCGCTCTGGATCTAAGGACGGAGCAGGAACGATAGTTGATTCTTGAACGGAGCCTGATGTTGGATCCGACAGGTTTCCCTCTTGTAGATCAGGAACAGTGGTCGAGGCCGAGAACCTTTCGAAGATCAAATCTCCTCGGATATCAGCGATGTAGTTCAGGCTTCCAAACCTGATCTGATACCAGGGGCGTAGCTATCGATCTGTTCAAGGTGACCAACTGAATTGGCACGCAGAGCGAAGCCGCCAAACACAAAAAGTTGACTAGGCAGGAAAGTTTCCCCGTAAGCAACATGGTTGTCGATGATCGAATGAGCCATCGAACCTTCTGCCAACGACACAATGGAACTCTCAATGAAAGCATGAATGTCGGTGTCAAAACCGGCCGATCTCGGGCAGGGGGTCCCGAACTGTGCGTCTGAGGATCGAAGGTAACAAAGGACAAAGGGGACACGATGTTACCCAGGTTCAGGCTCTCTTAATGGAGGTAAAACCCTACGTCCTGCTTGATTGTCTTTAATGAGTATAGGGGTTACAAGAGTTGATATACCTCGAGATCGTAATGGATAAACCCTAGCTGTATAGCCTATGTGAATTCTGATAGCCTCTACGGACTAAACCCTCCGGTTTATATACACACCGGAAGGGCCTAGGGTTGTACAGAGTCAGTTTGTAGAGGAAGGAAATTACATATCCGGACACCAATCTTGCCATCCACGCATAGGGGAGTCCTATCCGGACAGGGGGGAAAGTCTTCCGCTTTATATCTTCACGTCCCATCAGTCCAGTCCACACCAAATAGCCCGGACATCCGAGGACCCCTTAATCCAGGACTCCCTCAGCACTATCGGGGACTAAGCACTGTCTTTCAAGAGATCGACATGCGACTGAAGGATTTTACATCTTCATTGTTTGTTCATGAAGGCGTTTTTTAAATACTCTCTCCGTCCCAAAAACTTATTAGACGAGCGTCACCATGTGTGGCGGTTAAATCCTCATGATATTACTGTACTGTAATTTCTGTAAACATGTCTACTTATAATTAAATAGAACGTGTTCAGCCCAAAGTAAACTCAGTTTGATTTTCTGTAGGCAAGTAGCACATGAGAACCTCGCAAAATAAAAGCACGTGAGAAGGAGGCTATAGTTAAGAACACAAAATGTAGGTACATGTAACCTTTATGACAGAAGCTTTAAGAAAAAAATCTTCATCATAGAAAGGGATTTTTTTCTTGCCAAACCATAACAGAAAGGTCACAAGCTGTCTCCAGTGATTTCGGACAGTACCATGCCAGTAATTCCACGCTAGTGTTGATGTTAGGGCATGTACAATGAAGGCAGCATCAACGTGTTGCCCCAGTCGTCATGTAGACTAATTATGACTGAAACCACCGAATGAATTGATCACCGTCCAACGCAGGCTGTAGTAGTATTTTACCGAAGCGGGCCCTACTCCATCCTTTCTTTACTCCTTTCCTGTTAGAGCAAGTATAATAGAGCTGATTCAGCGGGCTATAAGGAATAAACTAGTATATTTCTGCTTAGTTGGAGAAACGAGAAGAGGAGAGAGAAGGTAAGCGGGCTCTTCATGAAGAGCCAGCTCTAGCACGTGCTCCTAGGCACTTTGTGAGAATGAAAGGTGGGCCACATAATAAAAAAGTAGTACACTCTTTTGATGTACTATTATACATGTTGGCTATAAAATGGGCTGTAGATGACATGGCACTGGCTTATAGCCAGCAGCTGGCTATACTATTAACCATGCTCTTACCTTTTTGCTACTTTTCCCACGAAGCAACCGGCTCTTTTGCAGGAAGTACCTGCCACCTGCAGGGCAGCACCTTTGCATCGATCTGGCATCCGAGCCTACATGGATAGGCGAGACACCGGTCCAGGTTGGAGCGATGGCCATGCCCTTAGTAGCTAGAATGAAGGGCTAACACCTGCCCTCGTGACATCGCTCCCTGTCTCTACGATCTCTCTTGCAAGAAAAACTCCTCGGTTCAGCAAGCTATGGCCAACAATCAATGGATTGTGAATATTGACAATTCCAATGACCTCTTCCTTGAACACATCTAATAGTTTGCTAACCTTTGGGACAAACTAGCAACGGTGGCCCTCGATGACGACGGTGAAGACTCAATTATATGGAAGTTCACCAAAGATGGGATATATTCTGCATCCTCGGCTTACAAGGCTCAATTTGAAGGCCTCACCACCTCGGACCTTGTCCATTCAGTGTGGACGATGTGGGCTCCCCCTCGGTGCAAGTTTTTTGCTTGGCTCATTCTTCAAGATAGGATTTGGACTTTGGACTGCTTGAGCCGCCGTGGTTGGCCTAATTGCGGTCTATGCCCTCTTTGCAAGCAAACCCTAGAAACTGCGGCTCATCTGCTCTACCAGTGCCGCTACACCATGCGCATTTGGAATGACGTCCTCCCATGGCTCGGCATGCATCACATCACCACGTCTACTTGGGTGACAAGGGCTTCGGTCAGAGAATGGTGGAATGCCAATCTGCAGATCCGTCTTGGCTCGCCCAAGGCGCTCGCCTCCCTCATGATGCTCATCTCTTGGGAGGTTTGGTTGGAGCGCAATGCTAGAGTCTTCCGCAACTCAGCGGCCCCTTCCATGACCATCATCAACAAAATCAAGCAGGAGGTATCGCTTTGGGTTTGGCTGGAGCGAAACACTTGAGTGTTGTAATGCCGCGAGAGTAGTCCTTTTATTCGCCGCTGTGCGGTTTCTGTCTAAAACTTTCTCCCTTAATCAATGAAATGGCAAGTCTTTTGCCTTGTTTAAAAAAAAAAACACCTCCGTCAGAAAGTTGATGTTCGTATACATTCAAGGGTAAGAAAGAGGTGGATAGATATCCGTGCATAGATCTACATTTCACGAGCAAGTTCCCACTGTCGTTCTTGTAGTCACCGATGACCCCGTAGCAGGTTCAGTTTAAGATATTTCCGAATGCTAACATCACAAAAAGGTATCCCATAAAGTGCGATGGAGGTAGCTCGTATATGCGACGAGTTGATCATGGATTCCATGATCCAAAGGAGATGCCCCAAATCATTGGCACCTCCAACCAGACTATTTTCTGGTGTCGCTCATTCACATCATTCATTCTAAAACAATCTATGTAGACGGTCTTTTTGTCTCTCTCGCTGTGCAAACCAGGGAATACTTGCTCCACTATTATTTTCTAACTATATGTTAGTTTGCACTGTGCTCTTATCTTGCTCTGTTCAGCCGTTGGAGGTCGCCATAGTTATATATAGGTGAGAAAAATGTGCACAAATAAATACATACGTACTTTCTCTCTCTTGTCTTGAAAAGAGTAGTAGGTGAGCACAAATTAATATATGATCTTCTGATAATGCTGAATACAAAAGCAAGTACGTGAAATATTACTGGTGATTTTAACTGAAGAAAAAAAGTAGTACACCAAAAATTCATAGTGACACTAACAATATCAAGGGCTTGTGCTGTTCTTCACTATTATGAGATCTACTCCCTCCTTTCTGGAGTAATTCTTAATTCCAATAAAATGTGCAAAAGTTTGTGCCTACAATTAAACAAATATGGGTGCTGCAAAGCCATGAGAGCAAAAGGTCCCACAAAATTGATACACACTGGAAAAAACGCTACGGATCAAACGTTGTGGCAAAGCACACTTCCCCTTCTAGTGACTTTTTTTTAAAGAAAAGGGCCTAAGGGAATATATTAAAATTAACAAGACCAAAATACATCCATAATACAGAAATAAAAATACAATCAAAGCCTTGGGGTGTCGAAGCTTTGTTCCTCTTGCATCCACCCCACCACGATGTCGCGACCATCACGGCTGCCGCGAAGATGGCGGACAGCCCCATCGTCGTTCCCGAGAGATGATGCTAGCTTCGTCGTGGGTCGGGCCATTGAGCTCACTAGAGACTGGAGTGAACCGTGCGACTCGTGACTTTGCGAGAGAGAAGCGTACTTGTAGTAGCATACATGTGTAAGCTGCGCAGCCCGGGAGAGTAGAGCAAATGATGGAGGCATGGCCTGCTTGTCAGTGGGCGGAGCGGGGCTGGCGCGTCGGTGCTACTGAGCAAGGGCATCTCCAACGCCGACCGGTAAATTTCTCTGGTATATGTTTGTTTTTATGTCCGAACGTGGTCCGCAGACATGACACGGGAGAGAGCAATCCAACGCTAATTGCAAAGTATCCGGCTGAGAGAAGAAAAAGTAGGTGAAGACCATGCATGTGGTGGAATATTTGTGGGTTGGGAGGAGAGAGAGAAGAGGGGGACCATGCATGTGCGAATGAGAGGAGAGAGAGAAGAGAGGGCCATGCACGTGATTGGTCAATTGCATGTCCGGACTCAGGCAAAGCTCCCCACGTTTGTCTCAAAAATATCGAAATTTGGACGTCCGAACAGCTTCGTGGACTCATATAGGTCCCCATTGAATTGCGAAAGTGAACGAATGTGTCCGACCGGACATATACCGGTGTTTTACGGGTCTCCCGTGGAGATGCCCTAATGGCGGGAGGATCAGGAGAGTTTTTGTTTGCTTTTGGCAGCACTATGAATCTGTGCCAAAACCATGGGAGAGGGAAAGGTGGCAGAGAGACGGCAGGGAGGGCTTTCCCGAGGTTAACACTATGCTTTGTTGTTTGGCTCCATGGTCGGTGGGGCTGGAGGTGTCATCGTCCCATGGGTCGGAGTACTAGCCGAGTTTCATTTCTTTTTCAAAAATATAGAGGTCGGAACCATGTAACTCACCCGCGTTCGGGTATTTCGGTTATTTTGGTTCGGGTAGTTCAGTTTATGGGTAATTCGGGTACTCAAAAGTGGGAACCGAATTTTTTTCTGCCAAAAAAATACCCGAACCCAAATTACCCAAAATTTTCATTAGGGTACCAAAAAAAAACCGAAATATTCGGAGCACACATCAGCTTTTGGTATGAATAATTCATGTAATATGGGTATTTTGGGTAGTATGGGTATCTTAGTTAGTATGGGTAACATGATAGTGTAATAATAGCGTGAATAATTTGGGTAGTATGAATAATTCGAGTAGTAAGAGTATTTTAGGTTTTCTAGACTGGAACCGAACCCTAATCCGAAAACCGAATAGCCAGCAAATGAGAACTGAGCCCTAACCTGGCAATTACCTGACAATTCGGGTAATTCGGTACGGTTTGGGTTCGGGTAGTGGGTTAGGGTACCCAAACACCCAGGGTGACTTTAACGGTCGCCAGTCAGCCAGGAGAGAGGCGGTGGTGATACGTCCATTTTGCATCATGTTTTCCTACTGTTATTTATAGTATTTTCAATCAATATAACACTTTGTGGAGCAATTCCAATGCCTTTTCTCTCTTAATATGCCAGGTTTACATGAAGAGGGAGATTGCTGGCAGCTGGAATTCTGGGCCTGAAAAAGCTACGTCGGAGATACCTATTCTCCACATCTCCAAATGAGCCAAAATTTTACGGAGATTTATTTTGGAATATATAAAAATTATTGTAGAAAAGAAGTACCAGAGGGGGCTACCCAAGTGCCCACTAGGCACCAGGGTGCGCCTGCCCCCTGGCGCGCCCTAGTGGGTAGTGGGGTCCCTGGCCAGCTTGCGGTGCCATCTTCTGGTATATAGACCCATTTGCCCTAGAAAAAAAAAGGAGAGGACTTTCGGGATGGAGCGCCGACGTCTCGAGGCGGAACTTGGGCAGGAGCACTTTTGCTCTCCGGCGGAGAGATTCCGTCGGGGATACTTCCCTTCGGGAGGGGGAAATTGAAGCCATTGTCACCACCAACAACCCTCTCATCGTGGGAGGATCAATCTTCATCAACATCTTCACCAGCACCATCTTATCTCAAACCCCAGTTCATATCTCGTGTCCAATCTTTGTATCAAATCCTCAGATTGGTACATGTGGGTGACTAGTAGTGTTGAATATGCCCTAGAGGCAATAATAAAATGGTTATTATTATATTTCCTTGTTCATGATAATTGTCTATTGTTCATGCTATAATTGTGTTATCCGGAAATCGTAATACATGTGTGAATAAATAGACCACAACATGTCCCTAGTAAGCCTCTAGTTGACTAGCTCGTTGATCAACAGATAGTCATGGTTTCCTGACTATGGACATTGGATGTCATTGATAACGGGATCACATCATTAGAAGAATGATGTGATGGACAAGACCCAATCCTAAGCATAGCGCAAAGATCGTGTAGTTCGTTTGCTAGAGCTTTTCCAATGTCAAATATCTTTTCCTTAGACCATGAGATCGTGTAACTCCCGGATGCCGTAGGAGTGCTTTGGGTGTACCAAACGTCACAACGTAACTGGGTGACTATAAAGGTACACTACAGGTATCTCTGAAAGTGTCTGTTGGGTTGACCCGGATCGAGACTGGGCTTTGTCACTCCGTATGACGGAGAGGTATCTCTGGGCCCACTCGGTAATGCATCATCATAATGAGCTCAATGTGACTAAGGAGTTAGCCACGGGATCATGCATTACGGTACGAGTAAAGTGACTTGCCGGTAACGAGATTGAACGAGGTATTGGGATACCGACGATCGAATCTCGGGCAAGTAACGTACCGATTGACAAAGGGAATTGCATACGGGATTGATTGAATCCTCGACACGTGGTTCATCCGACGAGATCATCGTGGAACATGTGGGAGCCAACATGGGTATCCAGATCCCGCTATTGGTTATTGACCGGAGAGTCGTCTCGGTCATGTCTGCATGTCTCCCGAACCCGTAGGGTCTACACACTTAAGGTTCGGTGACGCTAGGGTTGTAGGGATATTAGTATGCGGAAATCCGAAAGTTGTTCCGAGTCCCGGATGAGATCCCGGACGTCACGAGGAGTTCCGGAATGGTCCGGAGGTGAAGAATTATATATAGGAAGTCCAGTTTCGGCCACCGGGAAAGTTTCGGGGGTCACCGGTATTGTACCGGGACCACCGGAAGGGTCCCGGGGGTCCACCGGGTGGGGCCACCTATCCCGAAGGGCCCCATGGGCTGAAGTGGGAGGGGAACCAGCCCCTGGTGGGCTGGTGCGCCCCCCTTGGGCCTCCCCTGCGCCTAGGGTTGGAAACCCTAGGGGTGGGGGCGCCCCCCACTTGGCTTGGGGGGGGGAAGCCACCCCCTTGGCCGCCGCCCCCTGGAGATTGCATCTCCCAGGGCCGCCGCCCCCCAGGGGCCCTATATATAGTGGGGGGGAGGGAGGGCAGCAGGAACACAGCCCCTGGCGCCTCCCTCCCTCCCTCCCTCCCGTGACACCTCTTCCTCCCCGCTTGCGCTTGGCGAAGCCCTGCCGGGATCCCGCTACTTCCACCACCACGCCGTCGTGCTGCTGGATCTCCATCAACCTCTCCTCCCCCCTTGCTGGATCAAGAAGGAGGAGACGTCTTCCCAACCGTACGTGTGTTGGACGCGGAGGTGCCGTCCGTTCGGCGTTAGGTCATCGGTGATTTGGATCACGACGAGTACGACTCCATCATCCACGTTCACTTGAACGCTTCCGCTCGCGATCTACAAGGGTATGTAGATGCACTCCTCTCTCTCGTTGCTATATGACTCCATAGATAGATCTTGGTGATGCGTAGAAAATTTTAAAATTCTGCTACGATCCCCAACAGTGGCATCATGAGCTAGGTCTATGCGTAGTTTCTATGCATGAGTAGAACACAAAGCAGTTGTGGGCGTAGATGTTGTCAATCTTCTTGCCACTACTAGTCTTATCTTGTTTCGGCGGCATCGTGGGATGAAGCGGCCCGGACTGACCTTACACGTACGCTTACGTGAGACAGGTTCCACCGACTGACATGCACTAGTTGCATAAGGTGGCTAGCGGGTGTCTGTCTCTCCCACTTTAGTCGGAACGGATTCGATGAAAAGGGTCCTTATGAAGGGTAAATAGAAATTGGCATATCACGTTGTGGTTTTACGTAGGTAAGAAAACGTTCTTGCAAGAAACCTATAGCAGCCATGTAAAAACTTGCAACAACAATTAGAGGACGTCTAACTTGTTTTTGCAGCATATGCCTTGTGATGTGATATGGCCAAAAAGGATGTGATGAATGAAATATATGTGATGTATGAGATTGATCATGTTCTTGTAATAGGAATCACGACTTGCATGTCGATGAGTATGACAACCGGCAGGAGCCATAGGAGTTGTCTTTATTTTTTGTATGACCTGCGTGTCATTGAATAACGCCATGTAAATTACTTTACTATATTGCTAAACGTGTTAGCCATAGAAGTAGAAGTAATCGTTGGCGTGACAACTTCATGAAGACACGATGATGGAGATCATGGTGTCATGCCAGTGACGAAGATGATCATGGCGCCCCGAAGATGGAGATCAAAATGATATTGGCCATATCATGTCACTATTTGATTGCATGTGATGTTTATCATGTTTTACATCTTATTTGCTTAGATCGACGGTAGTAAGTAAGATGATCCCTTATAAGAATTTCAAGAAAGTGTTCCCCCTAACTGTGCACCGTTGCGAAGGTTCGTTGTTTCGAAGCACCACGTGATGATCGGGTGTGATAGATTCTAACGTTCGCATACAACGGGTGTTGACGAGCCTAGCATGTACAGACATGGCCTCGGAACACACGCAATACACTTAGGTTGACTTGACGAGCCTAGCATGTACAGACATGGCCTCGGAACACACGCAATACACTTAGGTTGACTTGACGAGCCTAGCATGTACAGACATGGCCTCGGAACACGGAAGACCGAAAGGTCGAGCATGAGTCGTATAGAAGATACGATCAACATGAAGATGTTCACCGATGTTGACTAGTCCGTCTCACGTGATGATCGGACACGGCCTAGTTGACTCGGATCATGTTTCACTTAGATGACTGGAGGGATGTCTATCTGAGTGGGAGTTCATTAAATAATTTGATTAGATGAACTTAATTATCATGAACTTAGTCTAAGATCTTTACAATATGTCTTGTAGATCAAATGGCCCATGTTGTCCTCAACTTCAACGCGTTCCTAGAGAAAACCAAGCTGAAAGATGATGGCAGCAACTATACGGACTGGGTTCGGAACCTGAGGATCATCCTCATAGCTGCCAAGAAAGATTATGTCCTAGAAGCACCGCTAGGTGAAGCACCAATCCCAGAGAACCAAGACGTTATGAACGCTTGGCAGCAGCGTGCTGATGATTACTCCCTGGTTCAGTGCGGCATGCTTTACAGCTTAGAACCGGGGCTCCAAAAGCGTTTTGAGCAACACGGAGCATATGAGATGTTCGAAGAGCTGAAAATGGTTTTCCAAGCTCATGCCCGGGTCGAGAGATATGAAGTCTCCGACAAGTTCTTTAGTTGTAAGATGGAGGAAAACAGTTCTGTCAGTGAGCACATACTCAAAATGTCTGGGTTACACAACCGCTTGACTCAGCTGGGAGTTAATCTCCCGGATGACGCGGTCATTGACAGAATCCTTCAGTCGCTTCCACCAAGCTACAAGAGCTTTGTGATGAACTTTAATATGCAGGGAATGGAAAAGACCATTCCCGAGGTATATTCAATGCTGAAATCAGCGGAGGTGGAGATCAGAAAGGAACATCAAGTGTTGATGGTGAATAAAACCACTAAGTTCAAGAAAGGCAAGGGTAAGAAGAACTTCAAGAAGGACGGCAAGGTAGTTGCCGCGCCCGGTAAGCCAGTTGCCGGGAAGAAGCCAAAGAATGGACCCAAGCCTGAGACTGAGTGCTTTTATTGCAAGGGAAGTGGTCACTAGAAGCGGAACTGCCCCAAATACTTAGTGGACAAGAAGGCCGGCAACACTAAAGGTATATGTGATATACATGTAATTGATGTGTACCTTACCAGTACTCGTAGTAGCTCCTGGGTATTTGATACCGGTGCGGTTGCTCATATTTGTAACTCAAAACAGGAGCTGCGGAATAAGCGGAGACTGGCGAAGGACGAGGTGACGATGCGCGTCGGGAATGGTTCCAAGGTCGATGTGATCGCCGTCGGCACGCTACCACTACATTTACCTACGGGATTAGTTTTAAACCTCAATAATTGTTATTTAGTGCCAGCTTTGAGCATAAACATTGTATCAGGATCTCGTTTAATTCGAGATGGCTACTCATTTAAATCCGAGAATAATGGTTGTTCTATTTATATGAGAGATATGTTTTATGGTCATGCCCCGCTGGTCAATGGTTTATTCTTAATGAATCTCGAACGTGATGTTACACATATTCATAGTGTGAATACCAAAAGATGTAAAGTTGATAACGATAGTCCCACATATTTGTGGCACTGCCGCCTTGGTCACATTGGTGTCAAGCGCATGAAGAAGCTCCATGCAGATGGACTTTTGGAGTCTCTTGATTACGAATCATTTGACACGTGCGAACCATGCCTCATGGCTAAGATGACCAAGACTCCATTCTCCGGAACAATGGAGTGAGCAACCAACTTATTGGAAATCATACATACCGGTGTGTGCGGTCCAATGAGTGTTGAGGCTCGCGGTGGCTATCGTTATGTTCTCACCCTCACTGATGACTTGAGTAGATATGGGTATGTCTAAGGAAATGAGATTGTGCAACTCCCGGATACCGTAGGAATGCTTTGGGTGTGCCAAACGTCACAACGTAACTGGGTGGCTATAAAGGTGCACTACGGGTATCTCCGAAAGTGTCTGTTGGGTTGGTACGAATCGAGACTGGGATTTGTCGCTCCGTGTGACAGAGCGGTATCTCTGGGTCCACTCAGTAGGACATCATCATAATGAGCTCAATGTGACCAAGGAGTTGATCACGGGATGATGTGTTACGAACGAGTAAAGAGACTTGCCGGTAACGAGATTGAAAAAGGTATAGGGATACCGAAGATCGAATCTCGGGCAAGTATCATACCGCTAGACAAAGGGAATTGAGTACGGGATTGATTGAATCCCCGACATCGTGGTTCATCTGATGAGATCATCGTGGAACATGTGGGAGCAAACATGGGTATCCAGATCCCGTTGTTGGTTATTGGCCGCAGAGATGTCTCGGTCATGTCTACATGCCTCCCGAACCCGTAGGGTCTACACACTTAAATTCGATGACGCTAGGGTTATAGGGAAAGTTTGTTCATGGTTACCGAATGTTGTTCGGAGTCTCGGATGAGATCTCGGACGTCACGAGGAGTTCCGGAATTGTCCGGGGATAAAGATTTATATACGGGAAGTCCTTATTCGGTCGCCGGAAGTGTTCGGGGGTTTATCGGTATTGTACCGGGACCACCGAAAGGGTTCCGGGGGTCCACCTGCCCCGGAGGGCCCTATGGGCTGAATATGGAGGGGAGCCAGCCCCTAGGTGGGCTGGGCGCCAAACCCCCCTAGGGCCCATGCGCCTAGGGTTGGGGGGAAACCCTAAAGGGGGCGCCCCCCTTGGCTTGGGGGGCAAGCCTCCCCCTTGGCCGCCCCCCCTCTAGATCCATCTGGAGGGGGACGACCCCCCTCTCCCTTGCCCCTATAAATAGAGGGGAGGTGGGAGGGCAGCCGAAGGACATCCAAGGCGCAGCCCTCCCCCTCTCCAACACCTCCTCCTCCTTCCGCGGTGCTTGGCGAAGCCCTGCCGGAGTACCACGCTGCTCGAACACCACCACGCCGTCGTGCTGCTGTTGGAGTTGTCTTCCCCAACCTCTCCCTCTCTCCTTGCTGGATCAAGGCGTGGGAGACGTCACCGGGTTGCACGTGTGTTGAACGCGGAGGCGCCGTTGTTCGGCGCTTAGATCGGAATCAACCGCGATCTGAATCGCTACGAGTCCGACTCCTTCATCCGCGTTCTTGTAACGCTTCTGCATCCCGATCTTCAAGGGTATGAAGATGCACTCCCCTCTCTCTCGTTGCTAGTCTCTCCATAGATTGATCTTGGTGATGCGTAGAAATTTTTTAATTTCTGCAACGATCCCCAACAGTGGTATCGGAGCTAGGTCTATGTGTAGTTTCTATGCACGAGTAGAACACAAGTTGTTGTGGTCATCGACTTTGTCAATTTACTTGCCGTTACTAGTCTTATCTTGATTCGGCGGCATCGTGGGATGAAGCGGCCTGGACCGACCTTACACGTACGCTTACGTGAGACAGGTTCCACCGACTGAGATGCACTAGTTGCATAAGGTGGCTAGCGCGTGTCTGTCTCTCCCACTTTAGTCGGATCGGATTCGATGAAAAGGGTCCTTATGAAGGGTAAATAGAAATTGGCATATCACGTTGTGGTTTTGGCGTAGGTAAGAAACTTTCTTGCTAGAAACCTATAGCAGCCACGTAAAAAACTTGCAACAACAATTAGAGGACGTCTAACTTGTTCTTGCAGCATATGCCATGTGATGTGATATGGCCAAAAGGATGTGATGAATGATATATGTGATGTATGAGATTGATCATGTTCTTGTAATAGGAATCACGACTTGCATGTCGATGAGTATGACAACCGGCAGGAGCCATAGGAGTTTTCTTAATTTATTGTATGACCTGCGTGTCAATGAAAACGCCATGTAA